>NW_027526388.1:188536-281210 GCF_048455015.1 Haemaphysalis longicornis
AGGCCGTCGGGAGTAACAAAGGCTGTTTTCGGTCGGTCAGATTCGGCCATCGGAACCTGCCAATACCCGGATCGCAAATCTAATGAAGAGAAAAATTCCGCACCGTGCAAGCAGTCAAGGGCATCGTCAATGCGGGGCAAATGGTAGACATCTTTGCGGGTCACCTTGTTAAGCCTCCGATAGTCAACGCAAAAACGTATGGAGCCGTCTTTTTTAGTGACGAGCACTACCGGCGATGACCACGGGCTTTGCGACGGTCGGATGACACCTCGCCGAAGCATGTCTTCCACTTACTTGCTCACCAATGACGCGGCGTTCAGATGGTGATACTCGATATGGACGCTGGCGCAAAGGTGGCTGTGCGCCAGTGTCGATGTGATGGGCGACAGTTGACGTGCTGCCCAAGGCAGTTTGGTTCGAGTCAAAGGAAGAATGGAAGGCGCTTAGCAGTGCGAGCAATTGCGTGCGCTGCGTTAAGGTCAAGCTGCTGTCTAATGAAGAGGCGAAAGCGTTGGCTTGTAGCGGATGGGCATGGGAGGACGGAGTGGTGAGAGCGTTGATGTCCAGTGCAGATGTACTCAATTCGGCATCGTCGAAGTAGAGAATGGAGGCTATGGGTTCAATATTGCCGAGGGATTCGCCGCACAGCAAACTCAAAGGGCAGGGCGTCGGATTCGTAATCCACATTGACGTGCCGCCAGACTGGAGCTCCAAAACGGCGAAAGGAAGGGGTAGGTTTTTCCGGCGGAGGAATACTTCGGAAGGAGTAAACAGAACCGTGTCATCGGAGGTAGAGTAGCAAGACAGAGGTACAAGAATAGAGCTGTACGGCGGAATATGAGCGTATTCGGAGATGATGATTTTGTCGCTGGAAGAGGACGAATCGGAAACATCGCACAAAGTCTCATCATATTGAGCAGAGAACTCGACCTCGGCACGGGCACAATCGACGATCGCGTGATGACGAGACAGGAAATCCCAGCCCAGGATAATGTCGTGGGAACACGAGGCCAGGACGACGAGCTCAATGGGGTAAATGGCGTCCTGAATAACTACACGGGCTGTACACGTCGCATAAGGTTCGATTTGTTCAGCGCTTGCGGTACGAAGCGAAAGGCCTTTGAGGAGTGTGGTAACTTTTTTCACTAGGCGACAAAGTTTTTCACTTATGACAGAAATAGCGGCTCCTGTATCTACGAGGGCGACTGTGCGTATACCGTCAGTTGTTACGTCGATGACATTTCTTGGGGGCGATCGAGGTCTTGTGCATTTCGATGGGTGCGCAGTTCGTGCCTCGTGAACTGCGCACGTTAGTTTCCCTCTTGGACATCTTCGGGGCGGCGACGCATGGGCGACAGTGAGCGGCGGCGTGGTGACTGTGAACGGCGGCTGGCGTCAACGGCACGATTGGGCGGAAACGGATCAGGAGTTGGACCAGGATGTGCGCCACGACGAAGCGGCGGCGGCTGATACATCGACATGGGATGGGGTGAATAGGCAGCTGCACGAAGTGCGTCGGGACGAGATAGTGGCATACGGCGGCAATAGCGTGCGACATGGCCCGGTATGCGGCAGGCGAAGCAGATAGGCCGGTTGTCAGGTGTTCGCCAAGGAGTGGTGACTGGCGGCGTCATGTGAGAAGGGGGCGGAGAAAACGTTGGCCCCAGACGACGAATTGCGGGGAACTGGCGTGGAGCTCGGGCCGCTAATTGAGCGTAAGTGAGCGGTGCGGCGTCTTCAGCAGAAAGTTCAGACGTCGGAAGCGCTTCGGCGATTTGCTCCCTAATAACAGTTTGAAGAGCAGGAGCCAGAGATGATGACGTCTCCTGAACGTGGGGCACAAGAGATATTTGGCGCGCCACTTCTTCGCGCAAAAATCTTGTGTATTTTTGCCCGAAGGGACGGGCTTTCCAAAGAGAGAGCGAGGCCCGACACGGTATTCACTGGTCCCAAAGATTGACGGGCCACGACCCGGCGCCTTCGCAGTTCGTCATAGCTTTGACATAGACTTATAACTTGAATCACCGTGGTCGTATCTTTCGCAATGAGCATCTGAAAAGCACCGTCGGCGATGCCTTTCAAGATGTGCCGGTTCTTCTCGGCGTCAGTCATTGCGGGGTCGACCCGCCTACACAAGTCCACGACGTCCTCGATGTAGCTGGTGAAATTTTCTCCCAGCTGCTGGGCTCGTCCGCGAAGGCGCTGTTCGGCGAGAATTTTCCGCACGGCAGGGCGATCAAAAGCTCCCAAAAAGCGCGTTTTGAAGTCCGTCCAGGTATGAATGTCGGTCTTGTTATTGTTGTACCACAGCTCTGCGACCTTCTCGAGGGAAAAACTCACGTTGTTGAGTTTCATCGGGTCGTCCCATCTGTTGTAGTTGCTGACGCGCTCGTATGACGAAAGCCAATCGTCAGCGTCATAGTCGCCAGTGCCGGTGAACTTGGCAGGATCCCGCTCCCGGAGCGCGCCAGAGCAGATCACAGGCGAGGGCGTTGGCTGCGGTTGAGTGGCGTTGTCGTTACCGGGCATGGTTGGGGTTGGAAGCCGCCGATTTCGAAGTTCCAGGGTGATGGGAGCTGAGCTCGAACCCGCACACTCCACCAAAATGTAGTGGGGTTTATTGAGACAGCCCAGGAACCGAGGGGATCAAGCGACGGAGGCTGAAGGAGCTCGAGCAGCCGAAGAAGCAGGGGCAGCCAGAACTGAACTCGATCACGCTGCGCATGCTGCGCGATTGATGCGTGGGGATTGTCCGTGGGGATTGCCCTGCTTCAGCTTGAATTTCGGCCTGAGCTTTAATCTCTTGACCCGGACCTCTCTTCTTCGTTACAATATATATATATATATATATATATATATATATATATATATATATATATATATATATATATATATATATATATATATATATATATATATATATATATATATATTTATATATATATATATATATATATATATATATATATATATATATATATATATATATGTATATATCTATATATATATATATATATATATATATATATATATATATATTTATATATATTTATATATATATATATATATATATATATATATATATATATATATATATATATATATATATATATATATATATATACGTATATATATAATGTGTAAAATGTATATAATAGGTGTCTGATATTTGTATATATCGTTTTGATCCATTCTTACTGCATTCCTCCTAGCAGACTTTCTGACGGTTCCCTTTCGCGGCATTAAAACTACCTATAATCTAGAGCGATTGGTAATTGACTACTATTGTATGCTTTATTGTCAGTTATGTTTATTCTGTATTTATTTTTTTAGTCTGCAATTCAGACCGATCCCTTGCTCTGACCATGCCATGCTTGTCTACTTCTATATTGGGTCGTTCATATTTTGAGCCAGTTTACCAGATTTGTTTTCCCGGTGATTTCTTCCGTTAATTGCTGGCTTAAGCTTTTCGTAATCTGGATATTATACACGACGTATATTCTAAATTCCAATTGCTTAAGTCACAAATTTGTCCTGCTTAAGAAATTTTATTTCAGCCCTCCCCGGTGGCTCAGTGGGTATGGTGTTGCCCTACTGTGCATGAGGACGAGGGTTAGATTTCCGGCTTCGACTCCCGGCTTCGCCGGCTGTTTCTGTGATGAAAGCGAAAAGCGAAAACGCCTGCGAGTACGAGATTTTGGCCAAAGTCAAAATACATCCGGTGCCCTCCACTACTGTGCGCCTCATCGCCTGCGTTGCGTCGGCCCTTGAATTCAAACAATCAATCAATCGATCAGTTTTATTTCTGAATATTTTTTATCGCTGCTCCTCAAACGACTGCATCAAACTATATTCCTCTTTAAATGCTCCAGATTTATATCCTTGGAATTTTGTGTATTGATGACCTCCGAAAACAGGCTACCAAAAACTAGTGTCTCTTCTAAAGACTTTTCGTTTTGTACCAAAGTGAGAGGTAAATAAACTCTAAAATATATTGCAGCTACAAAACAGTTCGTGTTCACCACGCGCTTTAACACAAGCGTATTGCTAATGTTCGCATGTAAAAAATACTTTTCGCAAACTTCCTTGTCGTGAAACAAAAAATGACCTAATTGGAAATAAGCGTTCACTAACGGTAACAGCAATTTCAGTATATTTACCCGGGTCCTAATTTGTGAACCGTGTAATTAAACCTAGTACACTTGGAACACAGGCAGTCTAACCACAGTTCTACCGAAAATGGTTTCTTTGTTTGGGGACTCTATTTCTTGCAAGAGAAGGGCTGATATTTGTTAGAACGTAATGCAGCGAATAATACAAAGTAGGCTGAGTACTTAACAACGTTCCCTGAATGAGACTGGAGAGGTGAGCTCAAGCACTTCTCGTGCAAAATTGGTGCTGAAGAAAGAATTCTCTACTTTACTACAGCTTTTAAACCCAAAAAATGTCCTTATTGGCTTGTCAGTTTTAATTAAATCCATCAATTTTATGTCCCAACCCGCTTGATCAGGCCCCATCGTTCATCTCACCAAAGAATGAGCAATTTGACTGCGTCTACTTAAAAAAAAAAAGATCAAAAATTAAATCCCGTCAGTCTATGAACGCTGATGATTGAAACGCCAAACTTTTTTGCGCGAGATTATCAAATGGAGAAGTGCCAACGTTAAAGCAGCCGCAAGCAAAGTACAAGCATTACGATTAAAGTGCGAACTACCGGCGAGTCCTAGTACAAATTCAGACGACGGCAAGCGAAATGCTCAAGAGAAAGCTGAGTGTTTTTCCCTGCTTCCCTCCACCCCTACTCCTAGTTGATTGTGTCAGAACTACCAAGTGTGCATTTTTTCTTTGTTTTCCTTGCATCAAAACCCTTCGGAATGGCGTAGTCAGATAAGTGTTGTCTTTTCCGATTCCGAATCAATTCCGAACACGGCAACATTTGTTTCATGGGTCATCATCATCATCCTCATTGTATGTTCCCACCTCTTGTGCAAAACTTCCTCGCTTGCATGTGTTCCGGATACGACACTAATTTTACGACATTTAGCAAGACACTATTTTACTATACCTAATCACAGCGCGTAGGACGGGACAGACAGAAAGATTAACCACTGGAAAGGCGCTGACTCTCAACTAAATTTATTGAAAACCCGCAACAAACATTTATACTGAAAGCAAACAACGCCGCACGTGTCAAAGAGCGTACAAAAACCAAAGAAAACCAGATAAAAGTGCAAACGGGAACATGGCTTATTTGTCGTTATCTATGAACTGGACCTCTTTATCAGTAGGCACCACTGAAGGGTGGCTCACACACTTATCGCCCCTCTTGCTAAAGTGATAGGCTTCAACTATCTCACGATGTAGCTGCTTCGGTGCTTGGTAAGAATATCAGTTTCGTGAAACACCGGTTCGCAGCCGCACGTGTGGCAGTATGAGGGCAAAGGCGGTAGCGGACGTTTGTTAAAGGAGAGCGCATGCTCTCGCAATCTAACATTAGCCCACCTACCCGTCTGCCCTATGTATGATGCGCCGCACCTGAGAGGGAGTCGGTACACGACACTGGTTTGGCAATCCACATACCTGTGCTCATGGTTTGTGCCACACCCTTATTTTGGGGCCCTTTCTTCCAACGAAGCCTTTCTTTGTACGGCAGCGCACAATCCCTCCAATTTACGTCGGGCGGAAAAAACCACCGTGACACCATACCGACTGGCAACGTTCTTCAAACCATGCGACGTACGGTGCACATAGGCTCTTGGCAGAGGGTAATGTCGGGGTACCTACAACAGAACCTGCCTAGCCTAACCATTATTGACCCCTTTCGGGTTCCTAATTCAGGTCGAATTGTGGCATTCTTCAAGCTAGACAATTCAAGGGACTGCCGAGCACTCAATGTTGATGAAGAAGACCTTTTTTATTCCCTGCTACATGTCGAGCTAATGAAAAGCGTGAAGATGTCCATTTTCGAAGACAATGATGAACAGGTCTTCATAAGCCGTTGTGGAATTTATGTTGAGTCCTTTTTAGAACTTCTAACTTTCTACCTGCACTCTACCTTTGTACACTGGGGAGGGTCGTTGTTTGTGCAAAGATCAGGTCTTTGTATTGGATCGTGTGTTGCGCCAGTACTCAGCGATATTTCGCTTAGCAAGGTTGACTGTCCCATTGAGCGAAACTTGTGTGGTAGGGCAAGTAACATTTTTAGATATGTGGATGATTACCTTGCGTTTGTGAACTCTGCTGATTTACCCCGCATGGCCATAGATCTCTTGAAAGTGTTCCGAGGAAGTGGTTTCGGGTTGAAGTTTACTGTTGAGCTTCCACAACAGCAAGAGCTGCAGTTCCTCGACCTCCGTTTAAGATTTGAGGTAGGCCATGTCTGTTGGGTGTACTTGCCTCGCTCTGAGAAACCCCTCCTAAGTTATGACTCAGGTCATTCTAAATTAGTGAAAAATGGAGTGTGTTTTTCTGTGTTGCGCTCAGCCTTAACCCACTCCTGCCACCATACAGTGAAGAGAGCTTCGAAGGTCAGGTAAAGAGGCTAGAGGCGGCAGGTTACCCTAGGGCAGCGCTCTGTAGTTGTGGGAACAAGTTGATCAGGCATGCCAAGTCCCCCGGGGACCCTGATTAGGAAAGGAAAAAACCGGATAGAAGTAAACTGGCCGTGATTCTTTATGTGCACCGTACGTCGTATGGTTTGTAGAACGTTGCCGTACAAAGAAAGGCTTCGTTGGAAGAAAGGGCCCCAAAATCAGGGTGTGGCACAAACCATGAGCACAGGTATGTGGACTGCCAAACCAGTGTCGTGTACCGACTCCCTCTCAGGTGCGGCGCATCATACATAGGGCATACGGGTAGGTGTGCTAATGTTAGATTGCGAGAGCATCCGCTCTCCATTAACAAACGTCCGCTACCGCCTTTGCCCTCACACTGCCACACGTGCGGCTGCGAACCGGTGTTTCACGAAACTGATATTCTTACCAAGCACCCGAAGCAGCTACATCGTGAGATAGTTGAAGCCTATCACATTAGCAAGATGGGCGATAAGTGTGTGAGCCACCCTTCAGTGGTGCTTACTGATCAAGAGGTCCAGTTCATAGATAACCACAAATAAGCCATGTTCCCGTTTGCACTTTTATCTGGTTTTCTTTGCTTTTTGTATGCTCTTTGACACGTGCAACGTTGTTTGCCTTCAGTATAAATGTTTGTGGCGGGTTTTCAATAAATTTAGTTGAGAGTCAGCGCCGGTCTAGTGGTTAATCTTTCTGTCTGTCCCGTCCTTCGCGCTGTGATTAAGTATGAACACGTACCAACTTGCCCAACTTGCAACTGTACTATTTTACAAATTTATTAAACTAATTTACTAAACAGCACAATAATTTAACCTCACTAATGATTTCTATCTGCAACAATAACTGCTACGGCAGCACTATCTTTTTTTATCCACATCTAAACAATACAGCTGATTTTTGTCGACCTCAAATATGTTAAATAAAAGAAGTTGTCACCATTGCTTTTTTTCTAGTTTATGAACGTGGAAGATCAAGTGCGGACTGAGTACGGGAACTACACCCAGACTCCAATTTGTGAGATCGACCAAGTTAAAACAGAATATTTAGACAATAATACATTCGAGTTCAAAAGACGCAAAGGACACGACTATAACATGTAACTACATCATTATACAATTGTACTACGAAATTCACGGGATGTTTTTGTGGATAAGCTGGCGCTCCTCTTTATTTGCAGGAGCATTTTGACTTTCAAAGCCTCAATAAAGGAACCTACAGGAGCTGCCGGAGAACAAATGGATGTCACGTACCCAGGTACTGGACCTTCTTGTATTTAAGCTAACATCTAGGGCACGTGATTGCTTTGAAAGTCTCTTATTGCACCAGATGTATATGTGCAGTTGCATAGGAGTTTACGTTATTCGAAACCTGAGGTGTGCAATATTGATTGAAAGCTCCAGCGCATACAATTTGGACATTTTCCTTCTAATGAGTTTTTGTTGAAAGTTGAAGAACTTGAGTTGAGATTGACTTTGTCGAAAAAATAAATAATTATGCAGCGGCAGGTGGTGACGGGTTTTTATCGAGTGTGATTGAGGGCGTGACACTTGAAGTAAGTGACGTGTTAGTGTGAATAATTAATTTATGTCTGTACACCGCCCTATTTCCCGAAAAACTTTAAGTTGCTAGAGTGACGCCGATTCATAAAGGGGGAGCACACGGCATGTGTATCAAATTACAGGCCGGTATTTTTACTGAAGGTTTTTTCCAAGGTACATGATGGAGTCATCTATAATAGATTAGCCACTTTCTTTCTTAAACCTAATGTAATTACAAAAAATCTGTAGGGTTTCCAAAATTCGAAATCAACAGATCAATCATTACTGTAAAAAAAGATAAAATATTTGCAAACATTGAAAACAGGCCGTTCACAATTGGAGTATTTTCGAGCATAAAATATATTTATTTCGGTAGATCATAAAATTTAGTTAAATAAATGGCAGATATATTGAATACGTGTCGCATCCGGCAACCTTTTGAAAAGCTCTTTGACTCAGAAAAAGCAGGTTGGTCAACTAAATTTTATTACATGAGACATGCTAGAGCTGAAACAAGGTATCCCGCAAGGCTCCAAGTTATGTCCGTTACTGCTTATAGTTTATGTAATTACATCATAAATGTAGAGTGTCGGCAAAAACTTGTAATGTATGCTGATGGCACGAACGTATTCTTCACATTTGATAATATTGTTACGAACAAGAGGACAATCCCCGATGTCGAACCATAGGCGAAGACGAGGAAGTGGCTGACGCGCAGCCGGTGTGAGCTCGGCGATAGCCGCCATGTAAATAGTGTCAAATACATCATCCGCATCTCATGATTCATGTCCTGTGCCACGTAACATGTTTGGTGGAGTGTGCGGGTTTCTCCCCGTCCTGGCCCCGGCGTCGCTCCGTCTCGGCACCGGCGCAAACATCGAGGGTACACGGGCCGTGTCGCGCAGCCCCAGTCCCGCCGCGACCTGCACATGACGATACCCCCGCCCCGTGTCCCCAGCCCGTGAGAAGCCGATCAAGAACCAAGACGCGACGAGATGTGACCAGCGAAGACGTGTCGCCCAGCCGTGTCCCCAGTCTTTTCGTCCGGTACGGTTCTGTGCACCCTCATCGGTTCGTCGTGGCCTTGTGGGCTTCGATGTTCGGGGACTAGTCGAAATCGGAGACCGCCATCGTCATTTGCCGTGGAAAGGACTTCAGTGTTTATACACATCGCATCTCATCCTCACCGCACCCATTCATTCACGGTGACCGAGCACGACAGGGACGGTCGTCTTTGGCCGGGGGGTGATGTTACGAACTAAAGGACAATCCCCGATGTCGAACCATAGGCGAAGACGAGGAAGTGGCTGACGCGCAGCCGGTGTGAGCTCGGCGATAGCCGCCATGTAAATAGTGTCAAATACATCATCCGCATCTCATGTTTCATCTCCTGTACCACGTAACAATATATTTAAACTTTACTCTATGGTAAATGTTCACCTCGGACAATTATCAAATTGGTTATCAGACAACAAAGTTCCAGTAAACGCTACAAAGGCAACTTACATGATATTTAGATCGTACAATAAAAATTTCGTGAAAGAAATCCCGGTTATATTAAACAGAACCAAGTTAAAAAGAGTGACTGAACAGAATTTCTTAGGTTTTTGGTTTCTAGAACAACTTTCGTGGAATACGCATATTGCTGACCTGTCCACCGAGCTCTTTAAAAGTATTGGTCTCATATGTAGAATTGACCATTTGATGCCATTGCTTTGAAACAAAACCTACACAATACTCTCACTTATTCTAAACTATGCTAGGCGATTTGGGTATGGGGGACCACAACTAAAACTGATTATAACAGGCTCATTGTATTGCAAAAAAGAATTTTCCCATATATTTATATTATCATGGCTTTAATGCAGATTTGAGGACAAGTCCTTAATTTATTGAATAATCAATGCTTGCAACTGAACAAATCAATTACACCAAGGCTCTGCACACCATTTATAAGCAAAATACCCCCAGTAAAGTTAACAATATATCTTCCGGCTACCATCTCAGGCATACAAATGGAAAACTCCAAAAGTAAGAACAAACTATGGTGAGCACTCTTTCCTGTACAATTCAACTTCAATAATAAATAAATTGGAAAAAATTTAACTTCACCGACAGTGATCCCACATTTAAAAAACAGGTTAAGAAATGGTACCTAAGTAAAACGCTTGCAATACAGATATCTAACAAGGTGTTTGAAGTAAATGTCTATACTTTCCGCGAAAGGTAAAAAATTAGAACACTTACAAACTAAAATATATTAATACGTATATATTGTCACGAAGCCAAGGACAACGCAGTTGTCTTGCAGGAGAAACAAGTTTATTGGAGCGAACTTGTGCTCCCCTAACAACTCAAAAGAATACAGAGGCGGCGAAGCAGCGGTCAACAAAGTGACTTGCGTCAGCGAGCGTCGCAGAATCGAATGCTCCGGCGTCAGCACTGCAGGCTTTTTATCTTTCGGCGCGCGTGGTTCTCGAAACGTCGATTCACATCGAGAACATAGTAGATCCAAGAAGATTATTCTGGGCTGTTCACGTTAGATCGGAATGCTCTCCCTATCACGACAGATAACACATGCGGCACAGAAAGAAAGAATGGAACACGCGCTTCCCTTGGCGCAGAGATAACACAGACCGGCGCAGCCGGGCGGTAAAAGCAAAACACAAATAAACAAACCCAATGTATGGTTCGCGGCATTACCCCCTCTCTAAGAGTGCATCGACCCGATGCTAACATAAGCGACAGTCCGAAAATAAAAATAAAATTCGTTATCGTCCGTAGAAAGGTTTTAAGCGAACCACGTGAACGACTTCGGGCCGCGTGCGTCGTCGTGATGTTCCGGAATCACCATCGGGGATCACCTCGTAGGTAAGTTGGCCGACACGTCGTAGAATCTGGTAGGGTCCGAAATACCGTCGCAGGAGCTTCTCACTGAGTCCGCGTCGTCGGATGGGAGTCCAAACCCAAACACGATCCCCTGGTTGGTACTCGGCGTCTCGGCGTCGGAGGTTGTAGCGGCCCGCATCCACCAGCTGCTGGTCCGTTATACGAACTCGAGCGAGCTGGCGGGCCTCCTCCGCACGTTGAAGATATCCGTGGACGTCGGCGTTGAGGTCGTCGTCTTCTACGTGCGGAAGCATGGCGTCGAGCATCGTAGTTGGCCTTCTACCGTAGACAAGCTCGAACGGCGTCAGCTGCGTCGTCTCCTGGATAGCCGTGTTGTACGCAAACGTGACATACGGGAGCACTTCGTCCCAAGTCTTATGTTCAACGTCAACGTACATTGACAGCATATCTGCGATTGTCTTGTTCAGACGTTCTGTTAGTCCGTTCGTTTGGGGGTGGTACGCCGTCGTTCTTTGGTGATCCGTGTTGCTGTAGCGTAATACTCCTTGCATCAGCTCCGCAGTAAATGCCGTTCCGCGGTCGGTGATTAGGACTTCCGGGGCTCCATGTCGCAGCACAACTTGGCTTATAAAGAACTTTGCCACTTCTTGTGCAGTCCCCCTCGGAAGAGCGGCGGTCTCTGCGTAGCGCGTCATGTAGTCTGTCGCTACGACAATCCACTTGTTCTGTGATCGTGACGTAGGGAACGGGCCTAAAAGGTCCATTCCAATCTGTTGAAATGGTCTCGATGGGACGGCGATCGGTTGCAGAAGTCCGGCGGGTCTTGTCGGCGGCGTTTTTCGTCGCTGGCAGTCACGGCAGCTCCGGACGTAGTGGGTGACGTCAGAGGTAAGGCCGGGCCAGTAGTACCTCGCCTTGATTTTTCCAATAGTGCGCGCTGTGCCGAGATGTCCGGAAGACGGGTCGTCGTGGCACGCTTCCAAAATTTCGTCACGAAGGTCCGCGGGGATGACGAGAAAGTAATTCGCTCTTGTTCCGGGGCTGAAATTCTTCTTCACGAGAACGGAGTTTCTCAGGCTGAATGCTGGTAGGCTGCGTTTGAAGGTCCTAGGAACGGCAACGTTGCATCCCTCGAGGTACTCGATTATGACGCGTAAGTCGGGGTCAGCACGCTGCTGGGCGGCTAGGTCGCTCTCCGTCACGATCCCAAAGAACGCGCTGTCTTCATCAGAGTCTTGTGGTGGTGGGTCGACGGGGGCGCGGGACAGGCAGTCGGCGTCGGAGTGTTTCCTGCCGGATTTATAAACGACTGTAACGTCGAACTCCTGCAGGCGTAAGCTCCACCGCCCAAGACGGCCAGAGGGGTCCTTCAAATTGGCGAGCCAACACAGCGCTTGGTGGTCTGTTACAACCTTGAATGGCCGTCCATACACGTATGGGCGAAATTTTGAAATCGCCCATATAATAGCCAGGCACTCTTTCTCAGAGGCAGAATAGTTTTTCTCCTCCTTCGACAGACCACGGCTGGCATAGGCGATCACCCTTTCGCAGCCGCTTTGCTTTTGGACAAGGACGGCACCCAAGCCTATATCACTGGCGTCCGTGTCCATTTCCGTTTCGGCATTTTCGTCGAAATGAGCGAGCACGGGCGGTCTTTGCAGGCGTTTTTGCAGCTCGCAGAATGCTTTTTCTTGGTCGTTTTCCCAGCTGAAAGGGGTGCTATCTTTCGTCAAGCGCGTGAGTGGCTCTGCAATGCGTGCGAAGTTTGCGACGAAGCGCCGGTAGTATGCGCACAGCCCGAGAAATCTTCGTACGCCCTTCTTGTCTTTCGGCCTTGGGAAGTTCGCAATGGCTGAAGTTTTTGCCGGGTCAGGTAGGACTCCCGCGGCGTTGACGACGTGGCCCAAGAACTTGAGTTCCCCGTATGCGAAACGGCACTTTTCAGGCTTCAGCGTCAACCCCGACGTACGAATGGCCTCGAGTACAGACTCCAACCTTGCAAGGTGTTCGTCGAAAGTCCGGGCGAATACCACTACGTCGTCGAGGTATACGAGGCAGGTGTGCCACTTAAGGCCAGCTAGCACAGTGTCCATGACTCTTTGAAACGTCGCTGGTGCTGTGCACAGCCCAAACGGCATCACCTTGAACTCGTATAGGCCGTCTGGGGTTATAAATGCAGTCTTCTCTCGGTCTCTCTCGTCCACTTCAATTTGCCAGTAGCCGGTCTTCAGGTCCATCGATGAGAAGTACTTCGCGTGGCAGAGGTGGTCGAGGGCGTCGTCGATTCGGGGGAGGGCGTCCTTTTTCGTGATTTTGTTCAGTCGCCGGTAGTCAACACAAAACCTTAATGTGCCGTCTTTTTTCTTTACGAGTACGACGGGCGCAGCCCAGGGGCTTTTCGAGGGCTGTATAATGTCGTCGCTGAGCATGTCGTCGACTTGAGTCCGGATGGCTTCCCGTTCGTGTGAAGAGACGCGGTACGGTGACTGTCGGGTGGGTCGGGCTCCATCTTCGGTTATTATTCGGTGCTTCGCTAGAGGGGTCTGACGTAGTTTTGCGCTCGACGAAAAACATTCGCTATAGCGACGCAGCAAAGCCAATAACTTGTTCCGTTGTTCTTGCGGTAGCGCCGGATTCACGTCGAAAGGCTGCGGGAGCTTGAAGGTTTCTACGGGTGTGCGTTCAAAGTCGGCGACCGCGATCACGTCACTTGCTTCTTGCGCTTCTTCGAGGAATGCAATTGCCGCGCCCTTGTTTAAATGCTGGTACTCCTCGGTGAAATTCGTAACCAAAATGTGGGATTGGTGTTCCTTGAAGCGCGCAATGCCTCTTGCGACCGACACACCACGGTTGAGAAGCACCCTTTGATCGGTGTCTACGATAGCGTCGACGTCAGGAGCAGCATCTTCACAGTAGACTGCGACCATCAAGCTTGCGCGGGGTGGCAGGGTGACATGATCATCGGCAATCCTTACAGCAGCACGTCGTTCGGGGTTCGGTTCCGGCGTCATGGAGTGATTGGGAGAAAAAGTTATTGACTTGGTCTGCAGGTCGATTATTGCACCGTTGTCCATCAAAAAGTCCATTCCAAGAATTACGTCGCGGGAGCAGTTAGGCAGAATGACGAACGCCGCAGGGTACGTTGTGCCGTCTATGGTGACGCGCGATGTGCACGTTCCACTTGGCGTCACGAGGTGGCCTCCTGCTGTGCGTATGTGCGGACCGTCCCATCTGGTCATAACTTTCTTCAGTTTAGACGCAAATGGTCCGCTCATTACCGAATAGTCAGCTCCCGTGTCTACGAGGGTGACTACGTCAAAGCCGTCGATGGACACCTTGACGTCAGATGCAGTCTTCCTCGAGTTCCGGGTTCGTCGGGGCGTCGTATCTCTGCTTGTACGTGTTGACGGTCGGGCACTGTGCGTCGTCGTTGTCATCGTCTTCTCAGCGGACGTGTCGGTCCGGTCGGGGGCGCGTCGCGGCGTATAGCTGTCGTCGTGTACGGGAGTCTCGTCAGGTCTGGGTCGGATCGTCGGGATGAGGGCACGTTGTGAGTCACTGTCTTCCGCGAGTCGTTGCGTCGTTGGAGGGTTTTTATTTTTCCGCGATCGTGCAACTTTACCTCCAGAAGTTGCTGCTTTTAGTTTCCCCCGCGTGGGCTGGGGGACCTTCCACGTGAGAACTCAGCATTGCTACGGCGGTTCGGCGACTGGTATGGGTAGGGTGACGGTGAACGGTTGAAGCGGGCTGCTCCTCGGTTGGTGTTGGAGAGGTATTCTTCGATCTCCGATGGGCGCTGGCCAGTTCGGGGGCGGGGTGCGTCGACGGAGAACCCTCGCAAACCGAGCCTCCTGTAGGGGCAGCGACGGTAGACGTGGTCGGCCTCTCCGCAGTGGTAGCACAGCGGACGATTGTCGGACGTTCGCCACACGTCGGTCTTCCTTGGGGCAGGGGGTTGCGCCGCAGGTGGTCGGGCCGGCGAGAGGGGACGACGGTACGGAGCCTCGTGACGATAGGGTGCAGGTGGGCGAGGGCGATGTACAACAGCCGCGTAGGTCATGGCTTGCGGCTCGCGAGGTGCTACTGGCGTCGTTGAAGTTCCCAGCGCTTGTTGCACTTCTTCTCTAATGACGTCGGTAAGAGAAGCGACTTGTGGTTGCAGCGGCGTCGGGAGCAGTTTCCTCAGCTCCTCCCTCACTATTTCGCGGATAGTGTCGCGTAGTGAGTCGGAGTTGATAGCGCTGGCACCAAGCGTCTCCGAAACCAGCGCATTGATTGGGCGGTCGTACTGCCTCGTTCGGATCTCGAGCGTCTTCTCCATCGCGGCGGCCTCAGACGCGAATTCGGACACGGTCTTGGGGGGGTTGCGAACAAGGCACGCGAAGAGCTCTTGCTTCAGACCTCGCATCAGAAACCGTAGTTTCTTTTCTTCCGTCATTCCTGGGTCCGCACGGCGGAAAAGTCGCTTCATTTCCTCGACGAAGATTACGACTCCTTCGTTCGGGTGTTGCGTTCGAGTTTCCAGTAAAATCGCAGCTCGTTCTTTTCTCACCACGGTCGTGAAGGTCTTAAGGAACTCGCTTTTGAATTGCGTCCAGTCGGTCAAGGCGCTCTCGTGGTTTTCAAACCAAGTTCGGGCTGCATCCTCCAAGTAAAAGAAAACATGCCGGAAGGTTTCTTCATCGTCCCACCTGTTGAAGATCCGCACGCGCTCCAACTTCTCCAACCATTCCTCTGGATCTTCAGCGGGGGCTCCCCGGAACGATGGCGGTTCCCGGGGCTGCTGCAGCATGATTGGCGACGTTGTTTCTTGTACCATGGTGTTGGTTGCAGCGTTCCTTCTCTTGGGCCCTTCTGGCATCAAACCGAACTCGGGTGGTAAAGCTTGCAGGCGGAGGCTGGCTCTTGTTGGACTGGCTTGGCGGCTTCCCGAGGTTGCAGTGGGCATGAAGGGTGCTACCCCGCACCTCCACCAGATGTCACGAAGCCAAGGACAACGCAGTTGTCTTGCAGGAGAAACAAGTTTATTGGAGCGAACTTGTGCTCCCCTAACAACTCAAAAGAATACAGAGGTGGCGAAGCAGCGGTCAACAAAGTGACTTGCGTCAGCGAGCGTCGCAGAATCGAATGCTCCGGCGTCCGCACTGCAGGCTTTTTATCTTTCGGCGCGCGTGGTTCTCGAAACGTCGATTCACATCGAGAACATAGTAGATCCAAGAAGATTATTCTGGGCTGTTCACGTTAGATCGGAATGCTCTCCCTATCACGACAGATAACACATGCGGCACAGAAAGAAAGAATGGAACACGCGCTTCCCTTGGCGCAGAGATAACACAGACCGGCGCAGCCGGGCGGTAAAAGCAAAACACAAATAAACAAACCCAATGTATGGTTCGCGGCAATATGTTGTAGTAGTTTTCCGATGAAAGTAAATGCATAAGAATTACTGCTTTTGTGTGTGCACTGTGATCCTTCTGTGAATTTTAAACCTATGCTTCGTATAATAAATAAGAAATTTAGTAAAGACTTACCTTTCTGCTATGTTTCTATTGGGATTGCGATATTATGCCTAAATGTGTGATCAGCCCTGTTATTACGTACACAGTAAATCGCGTGGCTGAAGCCTCTGTCTGGCCACGTCCGCCTTTATTCTCAGCCTCCCTTCGGTTTTGCCAAGAAATAAAATAAAAAAGCATATTAAAATAAAAATAAATGCGTCGTTTTGACGGGAAGGCTGTAATGGTATTCCTAATTATATAAGCACCTTATCTAAAGGCGTTAAACGTGGGATATCCTTCGAACTTCACATGCGTTGCTTCTTATAAGCGCAGTCCGCTATCACTACTGCGGTCATGCTCGCTAATTATATACTGCAACTTTGTATTAACAGAAGTAATGTCCACTTGTAGACAACAACGGGCCTAACCTAGTACGTCAATGACTACTCATATATTCAGGTACACAAGTACTTTATTCCTTTGAAGTTATTCGTACGTTTTGCTGCCTAGGTTTACACCTACAGTTGGGCACGTTTGAAGGTTAATTTAAAACAAGCCAATATCATACGACCTGTAGGTTGGCCGGGGGTATCTGTTCAGGTTACAGAAATAAGCGCATGAAGTTGAGCTCAAAATACGGCGCTCGCAGTCAGCGTTGCCCTCCTTTCGCTATGGTTCGACATATGCACAAGCGGCATACAAGCACGAATGAATAGTAGGCTTCCCAGCATAGACCTTACGAATTTTTTGCGAGGCCTTTAGAGGTGTTATATAGTACTTATGCAATAAAGTAAAGGGAATGTTCCAGAGTCTGCTTATTGGGGAAATCTGCGGCATTTTCTCAACCTTCTTTATTGTCATTGTTTTCGCTACCAAGATTTATCTCGCGGGGTTAGGCCAATTGCAGCAGATCTTAACAGTTTCTTGAGTTTGTCGGGATTGGCCTCTTTGACAAACTTCTCCTTGTGGGTCCTGATGTTAAAGTACGGTTTTGTGGAAGGCTGGCTGTTTGGACGAAAGCGTCCGCAAGAGATTCTTGGGTCATAAACGTGAGGTTTAGTCGTCTTCTGGGTCGAAAAACCGCTGTGATATGTGCGTCCGGTAATTGACTCATTGAAGAGCTTTGAGGGACGGAAATCTGTCCCAGGGTTCTTTAGCCTGCTGTGTGCTTGTCACGGCAAGGCTTTGTAGTTCGGATTTCGACTCTCTGAACTTATGCGGTTGCCTGCGTATTTGCTTCCAGTTTCTTCGTCCTCTGTGCCACAAGAAGTTGGCGACAAAGAAGAAGGTCGGTGTGAGGTAAAGAGAGTGGAAACTCGATTTGTTTGAGAATAACGAAATAACAAGAAATGGAGATCTGTTTCGGGACAAGTGGTCCGGGCAGAGCAGGGAAGGATGCTTTGAAGAAATTCTTTAAAGATTCTGCGGTTGGGAGATGGCCATATAGGGTGTGTTGTCGCGACTGCGAACGCCCACAAGCGAGGTGTTCCGGAAAGCCAGAAGTATGCAGGAGGCCCGAGGGAATGTTACGACATTTTAAGGACTTGAAAATTTTGCTTTTTATCTGAAAAAAGCACAAAAAAGCTATGCAAGAAAAATTATACGCGTCTGCAAAAAATGTGACTATGCGAACGAAGCTGGGGGCAAAAAGTACTTTATCCAGGTTTCAGCTTAGAGGTGGCACGTCAAAGTTATCCAAGTAAAATATATGAGGTAACAGCTTTACGCTTTCTGCAAAGAAAAATACAAGCAAGAACGAAAAAGAGAAAGTAAGGAACCACGAAAGAAAAGAAGGAAGAATGAAAAGAAGAAAGAAAGGTAGAAAGAAAGAAAGAACAAAAAAAAAGAAAGAAGGAAAGACGGAAAGGAAGAAAGAGAGAAGGACAAAAGAAAGAAAGAAAGGAAAATAAAAAGAAAGGAAGAAATGAAGAAAGAGATAAAGAAAGAAAGAAAAGACGAAAGAAAGAAAGAAAGAAGGAAAGAAAGAAAGAAAGAAAGAAGTGCAACACTGGTAAACGACGAAGAGGGGAACGCCATGAAAACACCTGACTCTGAACAATGACTAAAAAAAAGAAAGAAGGAAAGACGGAAAGGAAGAAAGAGAGAAGGAAAAAAGAAAGAAAGAAAAATAAAAAAGAAAGGAAGAAATGAAGAAAGAGATAAAGAAAGAAAGAAAAGACGAAAGAAAGAGAGAAAGATAGAAAGAAGGAAAGAAAGAAAGAAATAAAGAAAGAAAGAAGTGCAACACTGGTAAACGACGAAGCGGGGAACGCCATGAAAACACCTGACTCTGAACAATGACTCTGAAGTGCCTCTCATTATCACAATCATCATCATAATGATCCTCATCTTTGTCGAATAAATATCAATCAATGTATTTAATGTACCTTGGAGACTCAAGCTACGGGTCGCCGCAAAAGCAGCCGGATAGATCGAATGCTCCGGGACTACAGTTGACTCTTTATTCAAAGTATCTTCCGAATATAATTCGGGTTTGGCGTCAAACGCTGACTATTTTCGCCGATATCAGGCCGTGGACAAAATATTCTTTGTGCCACGTTGACAATGTTCGAGAACGTGTACGTAAAACGTGAATTAATCATGTGAACGCCTTTGGCGGCTCTCTACTTCAGCGTCAGTGTCAGAGTCAGTGTTTATTTCAACATTGGATATGCTGATATACTAAGGGCACAGGCCAAAAGCCAACTTGGGCTTGACGGGGCCTGTGTCCCTCATACAGTTCAAACAGCGGTTGCAATGGACATTTATGTACACTAGACATACAATTTGACAGAGTAATGCAAAGAAGATAAAAGGGACCTTTTTTTACAACAGCAGTTTTATGGTACAAATAGCCATAATTGAACTCAATGGAAACAGGCGCAAGTACGTTCGGAGAAAAAACAATTTTCTGGGACACTTAGTCATATTACATACATTGAATTAAAAACATAATGAGTTCGAGATAAACACAATAAAAAACAATTTAGAAGCAATTTCCGGGCATGCTAAGACCTATAAAATCTATTCAACCAAACCAAGCAGGCATAGGTACATTCCAATAAAACAACCAGTGACAAGGTCACGCAAAGTCGAACAAAATTTTTCAATGTATCTAGCAATAACAGTAATCTTCATCACAATAGACAGGACTATACAATAAATAGAAGGTTTTTCAAAGCGAAAGGAATTCAATGTGCTCGGTAGGGTGTATTTAAGCATTTGTCGACCGTAGTTCGTGCGTGTGTAGGGAATACTCCATGTGAGCGTGCAGCGAGTATCGTTGACACGCGGACGGTTTGTTAATCCAGCGAGCTGCGTTAAGTATAGGTCATTCTTTTTGATATATAGTTTGTATCGCGTGAGCAAAGCTATATTGTACAAGTCCTGTATATGAATAATGTTTAGTTTCTGGAAAATTGGGCCTGTGTGCTCATCATATGCTACATTTTCAATTGCCCTAGCTGCCTTGTTTTGAAGTCTATGGATGTTATCCAGATTTGTAACGGTTGTGGTGCCCCATACAAGAAAATATACGATGTAATGTTGAGCAGAAAAGAGGATTATATAGTAGTTATTTTATATTTTGGGGTATCAAGAAACGTAAGCGACACAACACGCCAACACTACGAGACAGTTTTGAATAGATGGCGTCAACATGAGTATTCCAGAACATGTGTTCGTGAAAGACAACCCCAAGATTTTTTACCGTTTTAACCAGCTCCACATTACATGCCCCAAATGTTAAACGAAGCTCCAAGTCAATTGTTTTGTTTCTGGGTCGAAATAACACTGCTTTCGTTTAAGGAACGTTTATGCTTAAGGAATTACTATGCAATTTATCTGTAGATGATTGCAAGTTTTTAGTTAGGATATAAAAATGCGGTATAATTTGTTACTGACAAGAACGAAATTGGAGTGCTCTTAAGGGTGTTTTCGGATCTTGATTTTCAATAGGGCATGCTTTGTGGTTTTTGAAACTTTCATTTCGATCTGTCCTTTCTAGCTGAAATGGGGAAGTGCTTACAAATTATATTGCTTAATTCAAGGGGACGCTTCAGAACTCATTTTTTGGGGCACGGTGCAGGCCGTCTTTGATTTAATTTTGTTTAGTTATTTCAGCATCCGCCCTGAGCTGGATGCACATTACATGGCTTGACCAAACGAGCCGACAATAGGATATACGCATGCTAGAATAACCTGTTGGCCGAGATTTGTTGGACAAGATGTGCCATTTCTGAATACTTTTTTAGGTGTGGCCGCGTGTACCTTAAGGATTCGTTCTTTGAAAGGTCGCGGGTTATTGGTATTATGGTATAGGTACTTCGGACTGGCTCTCGCTTTCTATAAATATTTCCCTTGAGGTTGCCATTCTCTTGAACAAATGTAAAGTTTGCAGGAAGTACTAGAATATCAATAGTACCATCAGAATTTATGAGACAGATGCGGAGAGTTAATAGGCGACACACGCAATTCTGACATTTCGAAGCAATGCTCCCATTTCAAGACTATATTTGTTTATTGGGTATATTTAGGTTTTAGGAATGGAAGTGTTGAAAAGAGCAGCTCCAAGTTGTTCCATAAAATATAGGCAGAGGACGGCGAAAACCGACTAATATTGCTTGACAAAATGCTTGATAGTAAAAAGAAAGTTTATTAAACTCAGGTACATATCTGGTGCATGCTGTTGGGCCCTTTCTGCGAAATTTTCTGCTATAGGTTCGTTCCTTTGGTGAGAAAGTTCTGCATACACAGGACAAAAAAGTCAAGACTTATAGAGGGGCGGTTTTGGGTAGGCCTCGTTGCTTGTAATCTCCTCTAACATGCGGATGACAAGTGTGTATTGAAGAAACAAGGGACGGAAGCTTTGCATGTTTAAAAGGTAATGTTTTAAAAACACAAGGACTTATTTCCTAGAGGTGTTATTGCAGGCTCTGTCGCTGCAAAATGTCTGGCGTAGAAAATGATCTTGCGAAGACCTTACGAATTCCAAAGAGAAGGTAAACATTTTCTGATTATTATGTTGCATTACAAAGTACATACCAGTATGTTAATTCTGGACGTGACTTCTGATAGAAAGTAGACTACTGCTACAACGTACTCCTGGCTAGGATCATGATTTAAGGGCTCGTACTTGTCATGCTTTGTAAACGGCCATTAGGAACCATCTTGATATTGTTGCAAGGCGACAAGCAGTTTCTTGCCAATTAAAATTGTATGCGAATGTCACATAAGGCAGCGAAGCGGCTCACTCACGGTGGTAGGGCGATACATACATGGATAACATAACGGTGATAATCCTGTTTACCTATTGCGTAAGTCCGTGGTTTATGGATGGTAGGTGGTGGTTATTTTTGTGCTTGACAGAGTAGGGTCGTAGTAGATCGTCGACGACACGAGATAGAAACGAGCGGCCACGATCCGTGCACATCCTTCGGCGTGCACCGTGATGCGGGATCACTTCGTGCCGAAAAAAGTCGGCAACGTCCGTGGCACAAGCAGTCGAGAGCTCTCGCGTGATGGCATAGTGAGTCGCGTGATCTGTAGCGAGTACATGTGACCGATTTCCCGGTGTTTAGAAAAGGAAGAGGCAAGAAGGTCTAAGACAACGCTGTAAAACTGCTGTAGTGGTATGACAAGTGGTTAAAGCTGTCGGGCCCAAAGTACCGGGTGTTTTCCGGCGTTGGCACAGGTCGCACAATCGAACCTAGCGGCCAACCGTGTGAAAAGGCCAGGCCAAAAGGTACGAACACGGACGTGGTCGTAAATGCGAGCCCCTGAAAAGTGACCAACCGTAGGCTCGTCGTGAATCTTGCAACGAACGTCAATCCTTAGGTGTTCGGGAACAACGAGAAGCCAGTGAGGCCCGTCTGGTCGGAAGTTTCGACGGTATAACACCCCGTTGTGATGAACGAACGCTCTGTGGGTGGGGTGACGTGAGTGCGCTGGAGACGGTCTATTATTGAGCATAATGAGGTGCCGGTGCGTTGATCGATGGGTTTATGGTGGGAGCAAATTGCACACACAGAGGTTTCGGAGTCTTCGTCAGTATTGGTCAGTGGATCAACCCGATGGCGAGGCAAGCATTCTGCGTCTGTGTGAAGCCGGCCTCACTTGTACGCGAACGTGATCGTGTACTTTTGGAGACGAATTGCCCATTCAACACAGGCACCCGATTGGATGTTTCACCCAGCAAACCACGTTACCTCGTGCAGATATCCCGGAGACGTCAGCAACCGACATTGCAGATGTCCAGGAGACGTACCGTTGGGGTCGGAGTTACATATATTCAACGTTGCTACAACCGCAAAAAACCCATCCAAATCACACGAAGGATCACGTCCAATAGACGTCTCATGGTACTTTTATAAGCTGTTTACGGGATGTTACCTTAGTGGTACGTCTTATGGATATTGTAGTGGTACGCATGCAAGACGTATATAGATGTCTGTTCTACATTGGTTTTCTGTCTTTGGCACAAGCATTAATTTGTTATATTCATGACTTGTGTACGTTAGTATGATATTGTTGATATGAACCTGTATGCCTGAAATTTACATTCTTTATACATTTTTTGAAGTTTGGCCAGCCTCCTTTCTAAGGTTGCCTACGTGTTGTGGGCATTTATACTTCAAATACATGTCGTACTAGCTATTCAGCACTGTTTGCTGTTACTTGTCACCTGGTTTCTAGAATAATGTGTTTCCACTTTTGAAGTGCTGCATACTGCATGAAGTCTCATATGTGAAGTGCCAAGCTAACCACACACTCTTGCAGAAGCACACGATGCACAGCTCTAAACAAGAAATGTCGCATCGAAAACAAGAGGCAGTAAGTAACAGCAAACCAGACCTGATCAGCACAAGTGCCCTGGACACTAAGGCAACCACATTAGCGTCATCGAATTGTACCATACAGCACGGCTGTATAGGCCTTCTGCAAATAAACTATCACAGAAATAATTCAAAAATTAAACTATTTAAAATCAGTCTCCCATCCTATCTGTAAGTACCTGCAGCTGGGGGTTAAGAACGCTTTCAAAGTACTCATAAAACACAAGAGTTCAGGCAAAACAGTTTATATTAACTTCCAAAAAATGTAATATGCTTTCGCAACACAACCACTTTTTTTCATTCCTATCTGCCCTGGCCCACAGGGTACACATTGTACAATTACAAGAATAGTACTATAATAGTACTATTCATGACTATAAATAAGTCACACACAGGAGAACGATTGACAAAAAATAGGAAGAAAAGCAAACATGTAAACCCAGGGTACACGTACAAGACAGCTATGCAACTTGACATATCGCACATAAAAATAATTGGGTGAAAAGCAACGCAAGAAAAGTGTGAAAACAAAGAAATGATGGAATGATGGTTTTAAAACACAGCAAATTTAAGAAACTAAATAGTTCACATGTAGTGAAACGTTTATGGAACAATAAAATAACAGCACCTAGGAAACACAGAAGTGTTGTTGAGTGGTGGCTGTGAGTGCGATACAAATTTAAGCTACCTTAAACAAACCAACATCTAGGGAAATGGTTATATGCTACATAAAATGTGCGTATAAAGAAATGACTGTAGGCGGTTACAAGAGCAGTAGAAATTTACGTGATGAAGTGATTCACAATTAGTGAAATGGCAGGACAACAACAAAACAGCAAAGAACTTTACAAACAACTTATTGAATTCTGGTTAGCAAAACAATAAGTTAAACTATTTCAATATTTCACACAAAGTGATATGATTTGGGAACAAACGAGAAAACGGGGAACACGAAAATGATTGAATATTAGTTACAAGAAGACAGATTTACATGACTACGTGATTCACACCAAGTGATACGCTCAAACAACAATAACACAAAATAAAAACGCATGGAAGCACGGAAATGATTCAATCGTGGTTCAATGGTGCATGCCTCCATCATCAGTTATGGTAGGGAATTCTTAAACAGTTTGCGGTCTTCGTTGTGGTGCCAGAAACTGCCAAAATAGTTGCAGACCGGATTGGTTGAAAAGTGAGTAATATTTTCGTGGTCCAAAGACTGAAAGAAATTTAATACCGCTTGTAGCAATAAAAACTAAGAAGCCGCAGGTTGTCGACAAAGCTGATATTTGCGCAGAATGTGACTGACAATAACAATCTGGGCCCTATACATTGTCTGGTGAAAGAATTTGATGTCTGTAACTACACGAAAATATCTAGTTACAAACAATGCAGGATGCCACTCGCAGGTGGAAAAAAGCGTGTTTTCTGTTTCGTAAACCAGGAGAAGTCCCGCGCCAGGTTGACCGTCAACAGTAGCTTGAGCAGGCGCCTGGTGCAGACTGTTGCAGTAGCACCTCTCTTGCAAGCCAGTTCATCAATCTAGACATGGGTACAGGAAAACCTGTGTTGTTAATACAGCTTTTTGAGGCTGGTATAATACAGAATGGCCGCCTACCATTGTCCCTAAAAAAGACAGTGTATGACAGCTGCATCCTACCGGTACTCGCCTACGGGGTAGAAACTTCCAGGGTAACTAAAAGGGTCTAACTTAAATTAAGGACGACTTAGCAGGCAATAAAACGCTAGAAGATGGGTGTAACAATAAAGGACAGGAAGGGAGTGGAGTGGATATAATTTAGTGTCAGCACTGGCACTACTAAGGCAACCTTAACACTGACTATGACAGCTAATGTGAGGTACCACTATATATAAGAACAATATTTCGTGAATGTCGGACTCTGAGGACATTTTTGCCCAGCTACAGGTCCCATCTGAACTTGCAAAATATTTTTCTGTGTCTATCCTAACCGCTTGGTGGATTGAAGTGACATTATATACACGGATGAAGCCATGTCCACAAAATGTGGCAAAAGGAAACATGCACAAACCCGGACAGCGTCACTGCCATGGATGTATACTTCGCGCAGCAGAATGGCGAGGTGGGCTAGTTGGTATATATGCATAACTAAACCTTCAAAAAGCACATCAGTGAAAAACTAGTCATGTTGTCCTGTTTGCTCGTGCTGCTAGGCCTACATTCTTAGTTGAAGTATACGTTGTACAGCAGGAAGCATCAAAGTAGTGCAAGAAATTTTTACAGCACCATGACATTCACACATAGTCTAAGTGGCACCAGTCAGCAGCCTGCAACATGTAAGTTATTAGGAAACGACAGGCCAGAAACCAGAATCATACTCTGCCTTAAACCTGCGAAATCCCAAATGCTGTGTTACTTTGATCCCGAAGGTGTGTTACACACTAAATTCATTAAGCTGAAAATTCCATAAGTCACAGAAATTTAACAGCCATTTTTGAATATTTTTACTGGGTTCTGAAAGGTTAATTTACGTTTGCGATGCTGCAGTAAGAGTACGAAGCACAACCAGCGACATGCGTGTAGTTCTGACGTTACAAATAAATTCGGGTTGCATACACGTTGTTCATTCCAGCATTTCACGACGAAACTCAGCGTTCGAAAAGATTGAACACTCAATCGAAACGCGAAAAAAGCATCCACATGGCATTTTAATCTAATGCTGTACTCTCGGAATTCACACGATTTATTATTTTGTTTTAATGCTACACGCACGGCAATCATTCAATTTATTGTGCACGTTTTTTAACCGAAAAATATTATGACGAAAAAAAAACGGCATCTGCCGAAACGAAAAAAAAACCAATATCCCGCTAAACGTACACGGTGTGCGTGTAACGCAAGCACACCTATATTCGCCCAGGGACTTATATTCGCACTCTCCAACTTCTCTTATTTCATTTCATATCAAAACATTCGCCTAGCAAAACAGGACAGAACACAAACACTTCACCAAACAGAGGGCTAGAAATTGCGGGAGAATTGATTCTCTTTACAAACGCAGCAGCCAGGTACAAAGGTCTACCGACAAATCTCCGCAACGCACAAAGCGAGTGCCTCAAATCGGTAGGGCTAACCGCTTACGCGTACCGAAGTCCGAGAGCAACTCTGCTACGTTAAATACATATGACAAGAAAACAAGATTCACTAGTACTCACTTACCTCCACTACTTGGAAGTATTTCTTCGTCCGGTAGATAAATCCATGATAGTCAAATCACCGAAAATAACGAAAGTTGAAGGCGTGCACACCCGTGCCGTCACCGGCCTGTAGCACGCGTATCGATACGGAGTGCAGTTAAAAACGGACGATCGGACTCGCCGCGCAGCGACTTCTCGTGTTCGTCCGAGGGAAAAACTAGTTCCTGAAAGGCACCCACCTTGATAAAACGCGTTGCGAAATAGATGCCCAAGTTATTGGTAAATACAGATATTAGTTTCCAATTATATACAAGAAAAGCTTGAGCGTGGGTATTTTTTTAAAGAAAACAGTAATTGTACAGACAATCTAGATTACGGCATTTAAGGCAATTTCAGGGTCTGCGGTGGAAATACAGCTGCCGTGGGGTTGTGGGCGCCGTAATTTTACGGTTTGTTCTGATGCCGCAACCACTTGCAGCGTATATTCCGCGCTTTAGCGCGTCGACATCGCCCCGCGTTTACGGCGTCGGTAAAATGCACGGCGACGTGAGTTGACGCGGGAGGAGGAGGAGGAGGAGAAAACTTTCTGAACAGGTAGATCGAGCTTCGAAGTGGGCGGGTCCTAAGCCCAGGACTCCGTTTGTGCGGTCTGCCGTCTTTGCCCTTTCAGCGAGCCAAAGCTGCTTACTTAGGTCCGAGCTGGCAAGTTCACTCTCCCACTGCTCCTATGTAGCTATGCCGATGTCTATGTTGCTCGCCAGATATCAGCGTCGACGCAGCGCCAGGAAGCATCCGAAAGCAGGCGACATTGTCCGGATTCCATGTCCATTTCCTGGTTTGGGGTCATTACGTTCGTAGAAAACAATCATTTTTTTAACACGTGCGGTAATTTGGTGCCTTGAGGCATATAACAAGCTACTTCTGTTCGAAAGTGCGCATTCCTCCGTGGCTAGCTTGGCTTTCATCGGAGAGATCGGGGGTTTGGGAGAGCTTTTTGCAAGTTAAATACGGGAGGTCTGGTTACATCGCTGGTAGTGTTAGCATGATGGGCTTGTCTGAAAGATCGGTGCGTAACGAACAAAGTTTATCAACGCGGGAAATCTAGCGGTGCACTTAATTTCATTTGTGGCTACAGTAGCTTGCATAGGGGGAACGATGAAGCGCGATAGCTTTTCTTGGCTTAAATAAGGGGGCATTGGTTACATCACTTGCAGTATTAGCATAATTGACCTCGCCTCCAAGATCGTTGCGGAAGAAACAAGCGTTATCACTGCCGAAATTTGTTAAATACGACAAAACAAATCACCCCCGACAATATTCGCTTGCAGCCTCTGTTAGGGTACCAATTTCTTGGGTCCACGCGTTGTTTTCCCGCGTGGTCGAGTGGATTGGAGCTTAGGTGCTGGTGTTGTGTCTGAAAGTCTATGGTTCTGTCGCGACGGCGACAGAGAGATGAGAAGACACACGTCTGCACGCTACAGCGCCGTGGACCCAAACTGGAGGCCCCGCTTTATTCCACGCTCGTGCCCAGCGCGCACCGCAAGCGCGTGGTCAGCACTCGCCACTCGTGGCTCAGCCCCAGCGTCATCGTTCCTGGAGCGTGCCCGTTTGCGGCAGCAGACGACGCAAGCTGCTGGGGCGCCGCCACATAGCCCCCCCCCCCTCTTCAGACGGAGTGTCGGCAAAACGGACAGTCTTTGCGCTGGGATGTTCGCGGGTGGGGCTGCGAACGGAGGGGAGAGTGGTGGTGTTCAGGGTAGAATGGTGGATGGTGGTGTCGAAGGCAGGCGGTTCAGCCTCGGTGAAGCGGGCTTGAGGCGATCGATGGAAACGACAGTGTCGCGGCCCTT
The DNA here is from genome assembly GCF_048455015.1 of Haemaphysalis longicornis. NCBI lineage: Eukaryota > Metazoa > Arthropoda > Arachnida > Ixodida > Ixodidae > Haemaphysalis > Haemaphysalis longicornis. The sequence continues at coordinate 216,858 of NW_027526388.1, forward strand.
AACGCGAACTGTAAACGTCTTTTCGCCGCGTGAAATGACGAGATGAGGGCCGGTGCAGGGCGGTTGAAGTGGCCGGCGGGCACTGTCGACACGGATGAAAACGTATTGGCTGACAGAAAGACTTGGGTGAATAAAAGTGGGTTTTGTGGAACACGGCCGTGGCGGTTGGGGACGGATATAGCTGAAAAACCGGGTTAAATCCTTTACGTAGGATGGGCCAGGAGAGGAAGGGTTATCTTGAGGCTGTGGAGGGACCAGGAAGTCTGCCGGTAATCGCAAAGACGTGCCGTAGACCATTTGGGATGCGGCACAACCAAGATCATCTTTGATGACAGTGCGCAATCCTAGCAGCACAAGAGGAAGGTGAACTGCCCACTGCTCAGGTGATTCGTGAGCCATCAGCGAGGCCTTGAGCTGACGATGAAACCTTTCGACCATGCCGTTGGCTTGAGGATGATGGGCCGTTGTTTTTAGGTGAGTAACACCGAGTAGGCATGTCAAGCGGCGAAAGAGTGTGGACTCAAATTGGCGGGCACGGTCTGTGATAATCTCCGACGGCACGCCAAAACGGGCGATCCACGTCGACATAAGCGTGGAAGCAACAGTCTCAGCCGTAATATCGTCGATTGGAGAGGCCTCCGGCCAGCGGGTAAAACGGTCGATCACTGTCAAGATGTAGCGGCAGCCCTTAGATGGTGGTAGTGGGCCAACAAGGTCCACGTGAATTGTGGAGAACCTTGAGTCCGGTGGTGGGAAAGTAGCCAGAGGCGATGTGGTATGCCGAGAGACCTTGCATTGTTGGCAGGCGAGGCAGGAACGGGCCCAGGCGCGTACGTCAGTATTCAGGCCCGGCCAGACGTATCTCTCGGCAATCAAACGCCGTGAGGCACGAACTCCAGGATGAGAGAGACGGTGAATAGAGTTGAAGGCAATGCGCCTGAGAGACGCAGGAAGGTACGGCCGTCTGCGGCCTGAGACCGGGTCAATGTCGCAAACGATGCTGATTCCCGAATCAGGGCATAGAATGTCCTCGAGTTGCAGAGAGGAGCTGTTTGAAGAACGTAGAGTTCGGAGCTCCTCGTCATCGCTTTGGGATTGGGCCAACTCCTGAGAACTGAAACCGGGGCGCTGTATGGCGGAAATACGGCTAAGGGCGTCGGCTGGAATGTTGTTAACTCCCTTGACATGCCGAATGTCCGTCGTAAACTCTGCAAGATAAGCCAAATGTCGCGTCTCTCGGGGAGAATATGTAGTCTTCGATGACTTGAAGGCGTTCGTAAGAGGCTTGTGATCGGTGAAGATCACGAAGCTTCGTCCTTCGAGGAAAAAGCGGAAATGCTTCACAGCGAGGTATGCCGCCAGCAGTTCCCGTCCGAAAGTGCTGTACCGTTGCTCAGTGGGAGAAAGCTTTTTCGAAAAGAACCCGAGCGGGTGCCAGCTGCCGCGGATGTGCTGCTGAAGTACACCTCCAATCGCACAGTGGGAAGCATCTACCATCAGGCTTCTGGGAGCGTTGTGGCGCGGGTGCACGAGGAGGGTAGAAGAGGCCAGGCGCTGCTTGATGGTAGTGAATGCGCGATCAGCGGCTTCAGACCATTCAAGACTGCACTCGGGAGACTTGGGAGTTTGAAGGAAAGTTTCGAGAGGTTGAACAATGGCCGCACATTCCGGGATGAACCGTCGGTAATAATTCACCAGCCCTAGGAAACGGCGCAGTTGGCGCAAGGACTCAGGTCGGGGAAAGTCGATTATGGCCTTCACTTTGTCTGGCAGAGGGCGAATTCCATTGCAGTCAACGAAATGACCGAGAAACTCTAACGACGGCAACCCGAACGCACACTTGTCGCTATTAGGGATGAGGCCATGCTCTGCTAGGCGTTCGAAAACTATCCGCAGATGGTGCAGGTGCTCAGATAGCGATGAACTGGCGACAAGAACGTCATCTATGTAGGCGGAAACAAAAGGTAGACCACGGAGGACGACGTCTATGAAGCGCTGAAAAGTCTGAGCTGCGTTGCGTAACCCGAAAGGCATCCGAGTGAATTCGAAGAGGCCAAACGGTGTAATGATGGCAGTTTTCTTGACGTCATCCGGGGCTACGGGGATTTGGTGGTAGGCTTTTTGGAGGTCAAGCTTTGAAAAGATGGTACATCCACTGAGGTTATTGGTGAAGTCCTGTATATTAGGTACGGGGTACCTGTCGGGTACAGTGGCCACGTTCAGGGAGCAGTAATCACAACAGGGTCGCCAGTCTCCTGATTTCTTCGGGACCATGTGTGAAGACGAGGACTAGTTGCTCGATGACGGGCGAGCAATGCCGATTTCAACCATGTGGTGAAATTCCTGTTCCGCGATTTTATGTTTCTCTGGAGCCAGTCGACGCGCCACGGCGTGCGTAGGTGGACCGGTGGTGATGATCTGATGAACGATGTCATGCTTCACTGGCTTTCTCCAGTCTGGAGGGGCAGTCAGGCAAGGAAACTCGTTCAGCAATTCCCGGTACGGAGAAGGTAGGTCGCAAAGAAGCGTGAATGCTAACGGATGGACTGGAGACGATTTGCCAATGAGAGAAAGGCCGGTTGTGGCGTCCAGGATTTTGTTTCGGGCCATGTCAACCAGGAGTCCGAAGTGCGAAAGGAAATCGGCTCCTAGAATGGCGTGACTCACGTTGGTCACGAGGAAAATCCAGCGGAACGCACGGCGTAGGCCGATGTTTACCATCAGGGATTTTTTTCGGTACACGGGAATGCTGGACTTGTTAATAGCTTGGAGATGGCACACTGGTGCTTGAGTGCGGTCACAGGATTTAGCGGGGAGCACACTCACTTCAGCACCAGTGTCAACTAGGAAACGTTGACCACTGGTTCCATCTGTGATGTAGAAGAGGCGTCTGTCGCTGGCTTGGGAATCGGTCGCCGCCGCTAACGATCCCTCGTCCCGTTTCCCGGCCAGCCGCAAGGACGGGTGCAACGTTGCGCCGCTGCACCGAAGCGGCGATGGTACAAGCACAATGAATCAGGGTGTTGAGGTGGCTGGCGCGTTGTGCCTTCCTGGCGAAATACTTGCGGAGACGGGGTACGGCGAGAAGGGCAAAACTGGCGAGCTCGATGGTTGCGAGGCGGCTGCGAGCTGTAACCAGCCGAGGCGACAAGCTCCTCCAAGTTTTGCATGCGCTCTCGGAGAGCGGCGAGGTCGTCGGATAGCGGTGAGGGCAAAGGAGTAGCAGGCGCCGCCACGGTGGTATGGACGGAAAATTGAGCGGATGCCACCGTGGACAAAGGCCGATGCAACGTGGCGACTTCCATTATTTTGTCAGCATGCGCGGCCAACGCGGATAAGGGAAGGTCAGAAGCAGTCGCCAGGATCATCTGCACAGAAGAGGGGAGCCGTCGCAGGCAAAGTTCCTTCAACAAACGGGAGTCCGTGGCAGAAGGTGCGTCGCCGAGGAGGGTTTGCAGTTCGTGAAGGAGCTACGAAGGTCGACGGTCACCCAACTCCTCTGCAGAAAGCAGCCCCTGGAAACGCTGCCGTTCCGAAGGGCTCGTGCGGCTCAAGATGGCAGCCTTCAACGTGTCGTAAGGGTTCGTGGTAGGCGGGTTGGCAAGGATGTCACGAACCTAAACCGCGATCTCAATAGGCAATGACTGTTGTAGATGGTTGAAGCGGGTCTCTTGCGACGTGATGTGACTCACTCGGAAGCTTGCCTCGGCCTGAAGGAACCACACGTCGGGGTGCTTAGCGCTGAAGGGGGGCAAACGGCAAGCGACGGCGGAGATGCCAGGTGAAGAGGCAGCGGAGGACACAGAAAGACCGCTGGCGTCGCGGGGAGGGTCCATTCTGAGTACGTGGCTCCGCTGCAACGTCCGGGTCACCAATGTCGCGACGGCGACAGAGAGATGAGAAGACACACGTCTGCACGCTACAGCGCCGTGGACCCAAACTGGAGGCCCCGCTTTATTCCACGCTCGTGCGCAGCGCGCACCGCAAGCGCGTGGTCAGCACTCGCCACTCGTGGCTCAGCCCCAGCGTCATCGTTCCTGGAGCGTGCCCGTTTGCGGCAGCACACGACGCAAGCTGCTGGGGCGCCACCACAGTTCCAATCTTGGCAAAACCTCACAGATTTTTTTAGTTTTTTTGTTTTGCAATGACGGTGTCATCGACTTTTCTTTTCAAGGCAAAAAAAGGCAGAGTACCTTGCCGTTTAACCTACAAGTGACGTTTGACGGTAACCTCAGTGTCAAGGCAGCCCCGAAATTTGCTTTGCTCACACGTTGAATTCCTGAAGCTGCAGTCGGTACGTAACATCAAGGTTAAATCAAGTAGCAAGTAAAATTTCGCGAATTGCGTCTTTGTTCATCATCCCATCTTATTTTGTTCAGATTTGACGGCAATGACCCCCCCCCCACCAAGAAAACCTTACAAGGCTCGTTGGCAACGTCGCTTGTAAACGAATTCTGCACTAAGTCCTTGCCTCTTCCCGTGAGGTTCGGTATTGGGCTACTGTTTTGAAGGTCAAAAGTTCAAAGAAATAGTGGTGGATTACAATACTTGCACAAAGCCCCTCGGTAGAAAACCCTCACAAAAAACATACAAAACCCCTCGGTAACTTCAATTTAGTACGCCTGCGGAGTGTTTGAAAATAAAGTATAGCAGATGTAGCTAAAATAAATGTATCTGCGATAGACATGTTCGAAGTAAAAAACGGACATACCAGCTACATCTGAACAACGTCAGCAAAATATGTCTAAATACCGTCCCCAAATGAGGCAGCAGCAACATCGAGAGTACGTCTTTAGCAAAGTTGAAAGAACGTCCGATTCGACATTAAGGTACCAGCAACGTTATCTCAACATCCAAAAAGTTTCATTAAAATATTGCACGTTGTACGGATGTCTAATAGAGATACTGCTGGGACCTAGACATTCGGATCTTTTTGGGACGTCGCAGAGATGTTAGGGGTTTGCTGGGCAGTGACGTAAGCCAACATAAAGCGTGGGTATCAGTCCTAATGGTAAATGGCCTGCGGTATAGCTAAGTGCGGAAGTTATCTACAGCCCACACAAGGGCAAGCACTTACGCTCTGTTATTAAGTAGTTGTGTTCACACGGAGACAGGAGACGGCTGGAGTAAGCGATTTCTCTACCATGACCGTCTTGATGTTGAGCCAAAATGGCCCCTATGCCGTAGCCACCGGCATCAGTTCAAACTTCTGCGGGGCCGACGGGTCCAAGTGAGCAAGGTAGGCGCAGTAATGAAGCGGGAAACGAACGTCGAGAAGGCGCGACTTGTTCACGGCCCCAGGGTAATGTCGCGTTGGTCTTAAGTACATCCGTGATGGGGTGAGCTATGGTTACAAAATACTTTATCAAGCGGCGAAACTAAGAACAGAGTCCCACAAAACTACGGCGGCCTCTTGACAATACTGGCACACCGAAAGTTTTGACGGCGTGGATTTTGTCTGGATCTGGCTGTACACCAGTACCTTGACGAGGTGGCCAAGTGTCGGCTTGTGAAATGACAGTTCGCTGAGTTACGTTGAAGCCCCGCCTGTCAGAAGACGCTGAGGATGTCGGAAAGGCGCTGGATAAGTGTTACAAATGTGGAAGAAAAACCTATCACATCTTCCAGGTAACACAAACACGTGGACCACTTGAAACCAAGGAGTAACGAGTCGATCATGCGCTCAAAGGTGGCAGGGGAGTTGGACAACCCGAACGGCATGACCTTAAATTGGTATAGGCCGTCCGACGCATTAAAAGCCGTCTTAAAAGCCGATAAAAAGTATCCCGAGCGCAAATCAATCGACGATAACTATGTGGCGCCATGCGGACAGTCGAGTGTGTCGTCGATCCAATGTAAAGGATAAACGTTACCCTTAGTTATTTTGTTGTGATGGCGGTAATTGACACAAAATCGCCATGTGCCGCACTTTTTCCCGAGCACGACTGGCGACGCTGACTGGCGACGCCCTCGGACGCGAGAAAGTTTCGATAATGCCTTTTCTAAGCATTTGGTCCACTTCCTGTTGAATAGCATGGCGCACCACTTGGCAAACACGCTAGCATCGCCAGTGTGCATACGATGCATGATCGTTGTTTTCGGGCCCAAGGGTCAGCTGCCAAAATCAAATAGGTCTTTGTAGGGTGCCGAAATATACAACTCCTGGGCGTGCGCCACTGACAGATCTGGGGCAATCATGCGCGTAAGATTGTTGGCTTCCATCACAAAGATGTCAAGACCTTCAGGGCCGTCCCAAGGTAGGGAAGAAACATTGAAGTCCGATATTGGGAACAGGACAGCCAACGAAATCACTTGGGGAACAGCTTCCGGAGACAAACCGAAGTGTATGAAAGAAAGATGCACGTCGTTTTCGGTCACTGTAACTACTATGTGCGGAAGGGTGACACGTCGCGTAAGCAACACATCGGGGATTGGTGACACGACGTAGTACACGTCCGGAACAGCGGGGCGCGAATATTGGCGTTGGTCACAGTTTGCCGGGGCAAGCCAACAAACTTAGTGGAATAGAAGCGAGGCTGGGGAACGTCAGCAGCGGCTGAAGCAAGAGAGAGCTCAAGAAGGAGAACCTCTTTTGCACAGCCAATGAGAGGTGCGTGGGCGGAGAGGAAATATAGGCCAAAGATCAGTTCACGGGGGTAAGTGTATAGAGCAGTAAACATCAGCGGTATGGTGTGGTCAGCAATTCGCCCCCCCCCCCCCAGCAGTACACCAACTCGCAACAGGCGACCGCCCATCGGCGACTCGCACACCTCTAACGGCACCGGCGTCAGGATCTTGTGTAGACTGCAGCGAAGGTCAGAACTCATTAATAATATTTCTGCTTCAGTGTCAACTAATGGAGTAACCCGTACACCATCAATGTGAACATGCAGCAAGTACTTTGTCGTCGGGAGAGTAGGCAGAAGTTTTCGGGCAGGGTCGGGAATGCAGCAGCATCTCCGGGAGCTACATGAGGTAGGTTTCAGAAGAAGGTCGATAGTAGTTGTGCGGGGGGTTGGTTGGGCGGTGATCCTGCGGCGATCGCTTGCGGCGGTGGGGCGACGGTGATCGGCAGAATAAGGTGTTCGGGCTATTAGGGTTTGTCGGGTTAGGCTGGGTACGGGAAGTGAAGTGGTGCTGCCGGTCATCGGGCTAGCCAAAGGGTGGTCGAGGACTACAGCCTGCGTAGCTGTTTTAGAAAAACGAGACCCCGTGAGTGCCACAGTACGGGGCAATATGGCCAACTACGGATCAATTGAAGCAAATGGGTATGTCGACCGGGAACGCCACTCCGCTGGGTTACGGCATGAGTAGGGCAGAGGAGGACATTCGTTGTGGTCACCTGGCGACCTGAACGCTTATTTAAACGGAGAACTAATTGCGCACAGAGGGTGAAGGTTCATGTTTTGTTATTTTGTCGCGGACCACGGCTTGGCTGATGGATGCGGTGTGGAGCTCGTTCCCGTCGAGTGTGTATGGCGCTGTAGTTGTAGTGGCTATAGTCTCCAGTTTTCGACGCACGATTTTTGTTACATCCCCTGAAGACAGAACGGGATCTTGCATGCGTATAAGACATGCTGCTACGCTCGATTTTTGACACGAAAATGTCGCTACTTTGTGCGGAAGTCGGGTGAATGTTTTAGGTATGCGGTGTCTTTTGGCCTAATAAAACAGCCAACATTCTTTAACAATAGAATCCACACTGGCGGTCCTCCAAAATAAGCTGGAAGGCGCCATCTGCAATGCCTTTCATCATGTGGCCCACTGTATCTGACTCCACCATGCTGCTTTGGGCATTAGAGCGAAGGGCCAAAACATCCTGGATGTATGTGACCTATGATTTTGTCGACGACTGGGCACGTGATGCCAGCTCCTTGCGGGCAGCAAGCCGGCGACCAAGTGGCTTTCCGAACAATTCCCTCAGTTTCGTTTTGAACACGTCCCAGCTCTTAAACTAGCCCTCATTCATCTCGAACCACTTGCGGGCAGAACTTTCCTCTTTACGGTAAAAGATGACATCGCCAGCATGACGGTGGGATCCTCCAGTTGTGAGAGCTGACACTCTAGAAGAGACTGAGTTAGTCCTCCACATCAACGTCGTCTGTCCCGGTGAATAGGCCAGGCTCTCGGGGATGAGACACGATGACGAGGGGTGCCAACAAACGCGGTAGCTACATCACCAGGCATCGCTGGACAAAGGAAGGGAGCGTCCACTCCGAACATCTGTGGTGGCTGGAGCACTCAGGGGTGATCTATACGGGGAGCGTAATTGACACCAACTCCTCAACCCCCCCCCAAGAATGTTACAAGGCGACGCAGAGACGTCGTGTGACGATGTAGACGTATTTTGGAACGGTAAAGCGATGAGGGGTAGTTCCGCAGCAAACGGCTGGCCCAACTGAGACCCCAGAGTTCTCGTTGTCGTCGTTTAGGAGCGATCACAGCGCGCGCTCCAAGGTTTCTTGTCCTCGTCGTCTTCGATGCTTCCTCCCATAGGGTATGTTACAATATTGTTCAAATGTTAAGATGAATGCAGCGCCTCCTCTGCCTGCAGGCTTAATGACGATGTCGGGTTCTTGGTGCGGAGGCCGTCAGTTATTGTTTTCTTCCGTTTTATTTTTTTTATTGCTTTGTTGCTGTCAGCTTATATTTAGATTCAGGTTTAGACTCCGATTTACATTCAGATAAGTAACTTCAAAGACATCAGAGAACATAGCTAAAGATTCCTCTGCATTAGTCCCCTCAGTGCTTGGTGGATGAGGTACGTGCTTGTTGAGGTCGTTATGATATTGCTTTGATAGACAATTATGTTAGGCTCATTCCAAAAGAAAATTCAATTATATCCTTTAAGATTTTGTGTTCATCTGTACAGCTTTAACAATAGAGAGAAAAATACCTTGTTAAAGGACACTTTTTATCTCGTGCTATGGTTAGGAAAGCCGTTACCGTTGTCTTTCCTCTTTTCGAGGGACCTGGATTCCAAATTTTTATGTCCAATAGACGGTACCATATTTTTTTCTAATGCTTTGGTCTTCACTACATGTTAGTTCGTAGCACTTAGAATGATCTCTAATTCAGTAGTTCCTGATATCCTCCGAAGTAAGAATACAGAGCCCATGATATTGTTACAAGAAGACGACGAGGATGAGAAAAACAAACGTGGTGCTTTGGTCCAACGTTCCAGGAAGACGAAGCTGGGCAGGCGCGCAGAAAGCGTCTGTTCTGTCTTCTGGCCGACCTCATGTAAATGCTCTAAATACATTGTTCGCCCATCTCATGATTCACGTCCCTTGTCCTGCCACAACGTAACGTTCGGTGAGTGCGGGATACGACGTTCATCTTTGCTACTTGAGCCTTTCAATCGGGCAGCTCCAGGCCGGTCCTGGACCCCAAGCCGTTCCACCAGTATTTCCATGCCTTCGCGGCAAACCTTTTCCCGTTACGGAAAATCCGTCGGAAGTTACCAGCGCTAGCTCGATGATGTCGACGTGCAGCGGGAAAGTATTGACGTCGACAGATGCGGCGAGTACAAGATGGGATGCGTAAATACAGTGAAGTCCTTGCCACTACAGATGATGGTGAAAGTCGCGATGAGCACCGACTCCTTGCTGTGTAGCTATGATGTGGAAGGTGGATCAGGGGAGTAGTACGCTTTTAGACGGGCGACGTGGAAGATGTCGCTCAGAGGTTTAGAGCTGGAAGGGACAACGAGGACGATTTCATACGTACCGTCCGTAACTTGACGGAGTACTTTGTAAATGTCCGCATAGCGGGAAACAGCTTTTTAGGAAGTCCGACACGACGATTCGGATTCCATAGTAAGACGATGGACCCGGGGGGGGGCGGTGGAGGGTTGTTGAAACTTCCACATGACGAGTTGGACACCATACTAAGACGAGAAACCCGGGGGGGAGGCAGTGCCACAGTACCGGTGGAGAAAGCCGTACAGCGGCATAGCTCGGCGTCGAAGACGACGAGGGAGAGGGCGCGTGCAGACTGAGGGGACTCGGCAAATGGCCGCTTATGAATACTGTAAATAGATCGTTCCCCATTCTTGGTCATGGTTTGTGTCATCTGTCTTGCCGCCTCGGGACAGTATTTTATCAGAAAGCGGGGGCTCTACAGAGCAGTGTTTTTCTGTAAAGAAATTCCAGTTACGTTTGATTGGGGTAATCGCATATTGTGCACTCCGTGTTCCTTTCCAGTGATATGTCCAACAATGATTGCTTTCTGTGTCCAGTAAGTGAAGTGATTTGTTTGATCATTTTGGACGCTGAGTTTTGTTCGAAGTTATCTTTTGTGTTTCAAAAAAGAACAGAAGAGTTTTGACTATCTAGCCACCCCGCTTCTTTATCGGCTGAAGAACACAAAGCGAATATGTATATTTGGATCAGATAAGGTCTAACTAAAGGTCATTTGGTTTTGCTGGGCAGATGAGTTCGTGTATGCGGCGACACGAATATATGGTTTTTTGTTGAATGTTGAAGTTTTAAGAAAAACTTCAGGTTGGGAATACGCGCCATCCTCTCGACTCCCTTTCCGTCATTTGCGTTATTTGCAATTTCATTTCCGAAATAATAAGTTCTTTGTGTGTGTTTCTTGTTAACTGGGGCTCCGACAAGGTTTTACAAACTTTCTCCACAATGCGGAATTTGCTGCTCTTTTAAAAGCTTTTTCTTCGATATAAATATGTACACACTATAAAGCGTTTGGTCGTTTATTTTCCGTTTATCGTATTCGACATGTATTTACATACATGTATAGACTAACCCATTCCGCTTAGCCTTCCTAGGTGTTGTAAACTGCCGGCCTTAGTTTCTCTGTTTCCTCAACCAGCCCCTAACTGCTAACAATTTTATTTCCCAAATGCAAACCAAACCGAGGGTGTCCAATGTGCAGCCTTGATGCCGATAGGTAGCAAAAGAAGGTGTACTTCATTATACAGTAATGACAGGTTGTAGACGCTGGATTCCCGCCCGAGCATTGCAAATGTACCCTTCACCCCGCGTTGTGTGAGTGCCGCTGGCTACTGAAGCAGTTGTGATAACTATAAATGCGGCAGGAAGTCACTGAAACCACATTCCCCGAGATAGCCGAGCAGGTAAGGCATGAGACTACTATTCCAAGGTGGAGTTCGCTCCCCACTATCAAAGGGAGTTTTAGGGGAGAAGCTCATCTTGCTTGGGCCCTGTCCGGGCCGTACACGACAGAATGATGGTAATTGTGGCAGGAACCCCTAGGGATTGGCCAACCAAAGATTCGCCGAAGAGATCCAAACGTTCAACGCGTTCGTTGAACCCAACAAGGAGAAGAGGAGGAAGAAGAGGTTGTCGTTCGTCGTCTGCGAGTTCAAGACTCTTGCTCGGGCCATGTCCCGTCCCTCGTTGCTGCCGTACACGGGGGAATGATGATGACTGTGGCAGGATCTCCCTAGGGATTGGCCAAACAAAAATTGGCCGGAGATGTCAAAACGTTCAAGGCGATCCTTGATACCCAACTAGAAGGAGAGGTAGCAGAAGAGGTTGTCGTTCTACGCCTGCAAGCTGAAGACGCACGGCGGGGTACGCGACACAAGACGGTTTGCAGAAGGCGACGGCCACGGTGGCTAAAATGCCACACACCGAATTCGCCAAATTACCCATGGAGATACTCATCGTCCCAAACAAGCCCTAAATAATCACCAGAAACATCGACGTTGTCGACGGGCTTGTCAACGGAGCGGTGGAAAGCTTGACGTGTCGAGTCTTTATATGATAAGTGGGCAAATGTTTCACGGTTTTACCAGTAAGCATTTTCGCTTCGCCCGTCTCATCCTCATTCACTTCGTGGAGATGGCGGGATGTTTCCCCACTACTTATCCGATATAAATTAAAAAAAACTCACAATATTTTATTGGAAACAAGAAAAGCAGTGCTAGGTAGACAATTTTTCTCTACTTTCTGTCTTTCAAAATTCTTTATCTGTTTCAATCACCTACAATATGCTCCCCTTTGCTTTCCGAGGTTTTCTTGACTGCCAACCCTTATTTCTGCCTTATTTCATCGATCCGCTCATTCCATATTTTGATTCGCTACATTTATAGCGAGGGCCTCTATTCTGGCAGTCTTGGTGCCATAGGGAGCTTAAGAAGGTTAAGCGGTGGTCTACCTCTCTCGATATGTCTTAGACACTCAAGTCAGGGCCCGGGGGTTTAAAGAGAAGGTCTCCTTGACATCGATTAGTCGAAGTGGTGCTGGCTACCACCCCAAAGTGCAGAAAACAAAAACACCTTAACATAAATACCACAGAAAGTAGAGGGGAAAATAGCCCCGCCGGTAGCCTAGAATTATCGCACCAGACCGATATTCTGGAGGCCATGGGTTCAGAGCGAACAAGGCGGGCATTTTTTCTTTACTTTCTTTCTGTCTTTCCGAATTTTTCATCTGTTTCAATGATCTACCACATTTTCCCTTTTGCTTTCTGAGGTTTTCATGACTACGAACCCTTATTTCTGTTCATATATATATTTATAAATATATATATATATATATATATATATATATATATATATATATATATATATATATATATATATATATATATATATATAGTAAGGAAATGAGGGGCTCGTTGAGGAAAATACAGAAAGATAGGTCGGCAGTCTACAATGCCAAAGGAGGCATAGGGGTGTGGTTAGGCTCTTTTCTTTTTCACTACGGTTAATTAAGTAAACATTTTTTTTAAATATACAGAAGAAAGAACGAAAAACACGCGCCCAGAGCCGTGGGTTCGGTCCCCACTCTGGGCGCGTGTTTTTCTTTATTTCTTCTGTATATTTAAAAAACAAATGTTTACCTAATTAACCGTAGTGAAAAAGAAAAGAGCCTAATATATATATATATATATATATATATGTTTATATATATATATATATATATATATATATATATATATATATATATATATATATGTTTATATATAAATATATATATATATATATATATATATATATATATGTTTATATATATATATATATATATATATATATATATATATATATATATATATATATATATATGTTTATATATAAATATATATATATATATATATATATATATATATATATATATATATATATATATATATTTGTAAATAATGGGGAAATGAGGATTGCAATTCAAGAATTCCAAGAAAAGCAAAGAGGAAGACGCGGTAGGCCATTGAAACAGCTGAGGAATGTTTAGAAGAATGTAAGTAGCAAAAAAATTCTGCCGGGTGGTACCAGATCGCGCGACCTCCACAATACGCGTACAATTACGTTAATATCAATGCATAAGAAAGTGAAGGGGAACACAGCCCAACCTGTAGCGTTGTGGTTATAGCACCAGACGCGTATTCTGGAGTCAATTCTGATCACTTTGGTTTTATGTCTACTTTGATTAGTGTATTTCTGTATCGCAAAAATCGGCGACTACCTCTTCTGGGGTTTAAACTACGTTCAAGTAGCCAAATAGCACTGCCAATAGGGAAACGATGTTTAATGTGTGTTCTCAAGGCACCCCTCGACCCATATATCTCTGGGCAGCATATATAAAAATTAATAAAATCCGGTTAGTTTCCTTACCACTATTCTACACTGAGATAGCTAAAACGAGCCTAAAAGTCCTGATGCTTCTACGTGTTATGACCCGACCATCTCTATGAAGAGCATTTTCTACATGAGACGTTTAGTTTAGAACTGTAATCCTATAGCCTGCCTAAAATGCATTGCGAATTGAAAACCTAAATATTGCTATTCCTTAAGCTCACTCTCATTTCTTTCTTAACAGGTGGCAAGTCTTGGACAGAAACTTTATTAGCCATTCATGACGGCGAGGGGTGCGCAATATTCTGTACTGCTAACCCAAAGAACGGTAAGAGCAGAACGCACAGAAACGGAAGGAATCTTGTTGGCGGGCACTGTAATAAACGAGACTTTCTCAGTAACAAATAAAATACTTAGAAAAAAAATATCTCCACTTCCAAAACGGGCAGTATTTCAGCAGTTTTACAGGATCTATTATTTTAAGAAGCTTCTTTTAAAACGCAACATGTTGTTACGGGGAAGGTATTGTATATTTACCAAAGGTATTTACACGGGGAAGCCAGAGCAGAGTGCCCAGATTCATGCACGAACCAAGTCGAGAGCGATGGTCGTCGACTTCCTCTTGTAGCTGCTGAGTTCTCATCAGACCCTTTCTCCAGCACAGACACTGACGCATTCCCGTCGGCTCAGTACATTGCCGAACATCCCCGTCACGTAGCCCCCCGGCCGGAAAAGCACCGACTCGGTGCTGACTAAGGTGTTGCGTCCAAGCTGAGAGAATTGTAGGGCTTCAGCCGCAGTACCTGCACGATGTCGGTCTTCGGCATGGAAGACGATGTGAATGCTGCAGCAGGACTGATCTCATACGTCACATCGGTGACCGGCCGGAGGACCTTGTAAGGGCCATAATAAGGCGAAAGAAGCTTCGTAGGTTTGTGTTCGTACTTTCGCCGCTTCATTAGTAATTTCGCGACTATCACGCAGCCACTCACTGATCTCCTTCGCAAGAACGCTACCTTTTTGTGGGGCCCAGAACAATCGCAAGCCTTCCAAACGCTCACAAACATACTTACCGCTTCTCCCATTCTGGGACATTTCGACCCGGCGGCACCCACTGAAGTCTGAACAGATGCGAGTGGACACGACATTGGCGCTGTTTTAGCGCAACGACAAGCAAACGGCGACCGAGTCATAGCTTACGCCAGCCGTCTTCTCTCGTCATTAGAGCGGAACTACGCTATCACGGAGCGCGAAGGTCTTGCTCTTGTATGGGCCGTAGGAAAACTCCGTCCCTACCTCTACGGGTGGCCGTTCACAGTTGTCACCGAATACCACGCCCTTTGCTGGCTCTCCTCCTTAAAGGACCCCACGGGCGGCTTGGGGCGTTGGGCTTTGACCTTACAAGAATACTGCTTTACTGCCTCCTACAAATCTGGTCGTACACTCCAAGATGCGGTCTGCTTGTCCCGGCATCCCGTCGATCCACCTGGTTCCTCTTCCCAGGACTCCGACGCCTGTGTCCTGGCTGTTTCTGATTTGATTCATATTAAGGATGAACAGCGTCGTGACAACACCTTACGGGCGATCGTCGTCGACTTCCTCTTCTAGCTGCTGACTCTCATCAGACCCTCTCTCCAGCACAGACACTTACGCATACCCGTCGGCTGAGTACATAGCCGAACATCCCCGTCACCCAAACATCCCCGAACAATATTTTAAACCAAAGGTTTATTTTTAAATGTAAAAAGCAAAATTCAGTGCCTTTTTTTAAAATATAGTTCAGTATTTTTGTGGGATTTTCTGGGCGAATTATCGGCAAGAAATCAATGAAAGTGTAACGTATTCTTCTATTTTATTTATTTATATACATACCCGAAGGGCCCGTCGGCATTACATAGGGGGAGAAAAAATTAGACACAGATAAAATCAGTCCTTGGCAACACAGTTCAATAAATTAATAATTACTTTGTATCTCCACAACACAAAAATAATTTACTATGATTTACGAAGCACTGATTTCCTGCATTGATTTGAACGATGAACCTGCCCTGTGGGTCTTTAAATGCCTGATGAAAGTAAAAAACAATGAAAACTGCTGAAATCTTAAGCTTCAGAATTGAGAACACTGTAATACATCGCAGTGTAAAAGCGCTTACCACCAAACTCTGCTACATCAGTTGGTGTTGTGCTTTAGCAAAAACCCGCGCGCGTGTGAACTTACGCGCACACTGAAGATCCGCAGTTGTTAAAAAAATATTCTGGCGCCCTCCACTACGGCGCAGTAATTAGTCGCGGTGTTGCTTCGGCGCATTCAACACCACCATAAATCGTCATTATTGTGCCATGAATTTGAAAACACGGCCCAGAAAAGGAGGCTAGCCATATCTGAAACCAGGAGCTCTCTTTTTTTGGCTATTAGCCACACAAATAAGTTACAAATTACAATATATCGGCTTTCTTGCATATGTGAAGATAAAGCATAATATAGGGAAATATGATTTTAGGACAATGCATCTAGAGTCCAGGGATTAAGGCATTGGGAGCAAATAATGCCGAAATAGAGCTACTCGCTCAGCCAATCAACTGTAAATGCTAGCAAACAAGCCGTCAGTGTAGTCGGAAATACTTTATCTATCGCACAAACATAAAAGATAAATTCATATTGCGAAATCTACGGCTTGAATATATTCATTTGTTATTGCTGAGATTTATTTGCATGCCTCATGGTATGGAGGGTAGGCATCTCTATGCCGAATTGTCATATCAGCTGGCCCATCCACTTATCGGCGCAATAGAGCTGGGAATAACCCAAGCATGGGAATATATCTAATATTTTCCAACGAGATTGCAAATGCAGCAGCATGCATTTTTAGGGCTTGTGGTTACGTTTGAGGGAAAGTTTCGAAAGTTTTCTTTAAATACAAACTTGTCATTATGTACCATTTTTCGGTACACTTGACTTTGTAAGCAAAGTCTGTTTTGCATTCTGCAAACCGGTTTCATTCTAGTGGTTATGCTCCGCTCAAAAAACCAAAAGGGAATCTTTTCGGCTACACATGATTACAAGGACGTCTATGTTTGAAATAATCGTATCCTGCGCGGATAGGATTACGCTAATACACTATCTAAAATTGCGCACCCTACAACGAACACAATGTGCTAGATATATACGCACTGTTGAAGGTATTTTATGCTGAAAATGTATTAGTGTGGCCTTTTCTGAGTGCATGCGCGTTGTTCAGCTTTTAGGAATGGTACTAGAGTCCAGAACATAAAACTTTACGTTAAGTGCAAGAAATAGGAGATCCCAGTACAAAGCTACCTTCTGGCAAATTCGCATGTTATATTACAAAACTCGCATCATGTGCTGCCTTATTACCATAAAAATATTACAACTATTATTCATTTTAAAAGAACCCGCAAACTACCCTTGGTACATCGATGCCAAATATGACACGCTTCACTCCTCTGTAAAAACGATGTACGTTTATGTTTCTCATGTCATTATTAACGTGGTTGTGTCAGGTTACGCGCAATTTTTAAGAATTGTTTGTAGTTACTCAGCGTTAACTGCGATGCAAGGATACTTAATATTCATCTTATAGGCTTATATGCTTGATATGTTTATGTTGTGTTGAATAGCAATGACGTCCCCATGAATTGCGGTTTTGAAGTAGTGCATCACTGTGAAAAAAACATATTACTTTGAGAATTCAAACCACTAAGTTGAAAAACTAGGTGCCTTTAAGAAAAAGAAACTTTTCCGTGTTTTTTTCAATAGCGACTTCAAGAAAATGAGTTATAAAAATCTCTAAATTTTAGTTTCCGTTTTTTTACGCACAAGCGCGAAGCCAGAATGTGAACGCTAGCGATGCAGAAGGAAATGTTGCGTATATCATCTTCCGCCCAAACCATCAGCTCCTGCAACAACTAATGAAGCTCAAACAAACAGTGCTCTGATACCTTTCTTAGTCGAACCGCAACTCCTAACACCCACGAAAACATCCCGATAACAAATACATTAACCACATTTCCTGCAGTGGGCGCGGCCAAAGGAAATATGTTCTACTTTTCCCGCATTGGTAATGGTAGCCATATTAAACCCGCCTTTCAACATATCATAATATTATCTGCGCTAAAATCAGGGGAGAGTCGCTGTCATGGTAAATTGGTGCAGACCACAAGCGTTATATGTAGGTATACTTTATTATTTACGTCGACGAAGAACGGCATGATTATTTCTGTTCTGACGTAATATACATGTATGTTGTCAGCAGTGACTAATGGAGATACTACCAGCCCCATGTGGACATTTTACTTTGTTACTATGTGCAAAATGCTGTGTCCAAGCTTATCGCAAGAAGCTGTAGATGCCACCTGCCTCGCTTACCGCGCGCGTCGTCTATGCTATTATCCTCGGTTTGTGTTCGGCGATCTGTCATTTGGGTGCCCGAAGGCATATATATAGAGATATATGTAAATATATATATATATATATATATATATATATATATATATATATATATATATATGACAGAAAATAATGGTTGGCAGTCAAGCAAACCTCGGAAAGCAAAGGGGAGGTTGCCGTGGGTCATGGAAAGAGATGAAGAGTTTTTTGAGTAACAAAATTCTTCATCTCTTATTATGAGAATTTTCGACTAAAAAAATTCTTCATCTCTTTCTATCACCCGCCACAACCTCCCCTTTGCTTTCCGAGGTATTCTTGACTGCCAAATATATATAAATGGGAAATGAGGGGCTCCGTGAAATAAGACCGAAAATAAGGGTTGGCAGTCAAGAAAAAACCGGAAAGCAAAAGGGAGGTGGTGATGGGTCATAGAAAGAGATGAATTTTTTGAGTCGAAAAGAAAGTGGTGAAAAAATACCCGCCGGGTGGGATCCGAACCCACGACCTCCAGAATACCGGTCTGGTGCGATAACCACTACGCTACCGACGGGGCTCTTTCCCCAGCACTTTCACCATTTTTCATTTTTTCACCACTTTATTTTCGACTCAAAAAATTCTTCATCTCTTTCTATGACCCGCCACAACCTCCACTTTGCTTTCCGAGGTTTTCTTGACTGCCAACCGTTCATGTCTGTAAATATATATATAAATATATATATATATATATATATATATATATATATATATATATATATATATATATATATATATATATATATATATATATATATATATATATATACAGTTTAGCCTCGTTAACTCGAAATTTCGAGATATACGGATTTTCGAGATAAGCAAAGTAGCGCTGTTCCTTTTTTTGAAGTGGTCAACCCAGCCGCTGCTGCAACTGAAGTCCGTGTGCCCTATCTGCAAGGCGAGAGCATCTGTCTTCTCCATGATTATTGATGTGGTGACGTGAAGGTTGGCCGCTCTGGCATTTCGCAGCCATACCATCAACGCCGCTTCAACATCTGGGAACTTCTGGCAACGTCTGGGTAAAGGAGATGGCCAACGCCTGGGTAGTCGCTTAGAGAGGGGTTTATTCACGGTCGAGACGTGCACACGCAAAGCCGAGAGCAGGGTTCCGCGAGACCAGACGCCGAGCGTTCTTCTGCTTCTTGTCTTCTTACACTGATGCACCGCATACCCGCATAGGCGGATAGCGCTGCGTTAGTTCTACTTGTTCTGAGGCGTCCGCTCATACTCTTCGTTAGAATCACCCCCCCCCCCCCGTCAAAGAGGAGCCATCCTGGCGTCTCACGGGGACGATACGATGAGTGGTTCGACGTAAGCTGTGAGGCGCTGAATGTGAACGAGCTCACGGCCGCGACAGCGCTGGTCGGTAGAAGGTGTGACCGGCTCGACAACGTTATTTACTGGAGACGTGCGTTCAACAACGTGGTAGGGGTCGTGGTATCTCGAAAGCAGCTTAGTGGATAGCCCAGGTGACTTATTCGGGACCCACAGCCAGACTAGAGAGCCGGGCGAAAAGCTGCAGGCAGGTGTGGACTCATCATGGCGAGTCTTCTGGCGAGCTTGTTCTTCGGTCGTAAAGGATCGCGCTGGCTGACGGCACTCTTCGGCGTGTGTCACAACGACAGAAATCGGCCTGGTTTCGGAAGCATCGGCGTGGTATGAAAGAATCATGTCGATGGGGCAGGAGGGCTCACGCCCATACAAAAGAAAACAGGGAGAAAAGCCGGTTGTGGACTGTGTGGCGGTATTATAAGCGTATGTGACGAATAGAAGCAGGACATCCCAGTCAGAGTGATCCGACGACACATACATAGCCAGCATGTCGCCCAGTGTACGGTTGAAGCGCTCGGTTAGGCAGTTGCACTGCGGATGGTAGGCCGTAGTGGTGCGAAGGACGGTACGGCATGCTGTCACAAGCGTCTCGATGACTTCCGATAGGAAAACCTTACCGCGGTCACTGAGGAATTCGCGGTGCGCTCCATGACGCAGAATAAAATGGCGAAGAAGGAAGGACGCAACGTCGCGGGCCGTAGCAGCGGGTAACGCTGCAGTCTCGGCGTGCCGGGTAAGATGGTCAACAGCTACGATGACCCAGCGGTTGCCAGCCACGGTTCAAGGGAGAGGGCCATACAGATCAATTCCGATGCGGTCGAATGGTCTCATTGGACAAGGTAACGGTGAAGTCGAGGGTTTGACGGAAACCCGTCGGGTCGGGAAACATGTTGGAGTAAAAACGGAGACACCGACCAAAAGAAACTTAAAAACTTTTAAAAACTTTAAAACAACAACTAGTTGTTGTTTTGAAGTTTTTACGTTTCTTTTGGTCGGTGTCTCCGTTTTTACTCCAAGGTAACGGTTGCATGGGGCCGGACGAACGCTGAGGCGAGGATTTACGGCGCTGACAGTGTGTGCAAGAGCGAACGTACTGGTGCACAAAGCTGTACATGCCCCGCCAGTAGTAGCGGAGCCGAAGGCGTCGGTAGGTCTTCAAGACACTGGCGAGGGCACAATGAGGCTCACTGTGAAAGGAACCACATATTTCTGAGCGCAAGTGGCGGGGGATGACGAGAAGCCACTTTCGCCCGTCGGAGTGATAGTTGCGTCGATACAAGACGTTGTTATGAATGCCAAAGTGAGATGCTTGGCGCCTAAGTACCCGAGACGCTACAGTGGGGGTGGCACTGGACAGATGGTCGTAAAGGGCAGCGATCCACGGGTCTTTGCGTTGCTCGGTTGGCATGGAATCAGCGTCAAGGGGAGCTACATAGCAGCTTGTGCTGGAAACGCTGTCACCATCAGATGTCAAAGGAGAACGTGAAATGCCATTGGCGTCGTTGTGCTTGCGTCCTGAGCAATATACAACACGAATATTGTAGTCCTGCAGACGGAGAGCCCACCGCGCAAGACGACCTGCTGGATCTTTTAGCGAGGACAACCAGCAAAGCGCGTTGTGATCGGTTACAACGTCGAAGGGGCGGCCATATAGGTAGGGTCTGAACTTTGTAAAGGCCCAAACGATGGCTAGACATTCTTTCTCAGTGACTGAATAGTTTGTCTCTGCTTTGTGAGGGTCGCGCCTCATCGCCTGAGTTGCGTCGGCGCGTTAAACCCCACAATCAATCAAATCAATTGCTTTTGTGAGGGTGCGACTGGCGTAGGCGACTACGTATTCATCAAATCCGTGCTCCCTCTGGGCTAGGACTGCTGCCAACCCGATGCCGCTGGCGTCAGTATGGATTTCCGTCGGAGCCGTGGGATCGAAATGCCTCAAGATGGGTGGAGATGTCAACAGACGGCGTAGTGTGGCAAACGCGTCGTCGCAAGCCGGTGACCACGCTGAGAGGCCATTGTCGCCACCGAGGAGCTGAGTTAGCGGAGCGCTGATGGATGCCAAGTTGCGTATGAAGCGGCGGAAATAAGAGCACAGGCCGAGGAAGCTGCGAAGAGCCTTCTGCGTCGCAGGTTTCGGGAATTCCGCCACCGCACGGAGCTTAGCTGGATCGGGAAGGATTCCATCCTTGCTAACGATGTGGCCGAGGATCATCAGCTGCCGAGCACCAAAGTGACATTTTTTAAAATTCAGTAAGAGTCCTACTGCCAGCATGCACGTCAGTATTTGGTTTATTGAACGAGATGCGTCAATAAAAACCCGAGAAAATACC
This sequence comes from Haemaphysalis longicornis, assembly GCF_048455015.1. Classification (NCBI taxonomy): domain Eukaryota; kingdom Metazoa; phylum Arthropoda; class Arachnida; order Ixodida; family Ixodidae; genus Haemaphysalis; species Haemaphysalis longicornis. The sequence continues at coordinate 238,531 of NW_027526388.1, forward strand.
ACGACGTCGTCAAGGTAGCACAAGCAAGTCTTCCACTTCAGGCCACGAAGAATGTTGTCCATCATTCTTTCGAATGCTGCGGGCGAACATAGACCGAACGGCATGACGTTAAATTCGTACAAGCCGTCGGGAGTAACGAACGCCGTTTTAGGTCGATCTGCGTCTGCCATGGGGACTTGCCAATAACCTGAGCTCAAGTAGAGGGAGGAGAAAAATTCAGCTCCCTGCAAGCAGTCGAGGGCATCATCTATTCGTGGCAGAGGGTAGACATCCTTGCGAGTAATCCTGTTTAGACGACGGTAGTCAACACAAAAGCGGATGGAGCCATCTTTCTTCTTGACAAGGACAACAGGGGAGGCCCACGGACTGTTTGATGGGCGGATAACACTGCGCTGCAGCATGTCATCTACCTGATCGTCCATAATGTGACGTTCAGTGGTGGACACGCGGTAGGGTCGCTGCCGTACAGTTGCGTGAGATCCGGTGTCGATGTGGTGTGTTACAGTTGACGTTCGGCCGAGTGATGTCGTTGCAGAATCGATGGACGACTGAAATCCATGCAGTAACTGCAGAATTTGGTCTCATTCTTGTGCGTCGATAGCATGACGGAAAACTTCCGAGGGAGGCGGCGACGTTGGACATGGACAAGAGAGCGCGTCGATCTCAACATACGGCAAATTGTCGGACACATCTACGACGACGGCAGATCCCGTCGGCTCAATGGTGCCGAGACATTCACCGCGGAGGAGGAAACAGGGGCAGGAGTAGGGATTAGCGACAACGATTCTGGTGCGGTCGTCTGTAACAGTCAACATGGCGAAAGGAAACGGAATAGACCGGCGATAAATGAACAGGGAGGACGGCGTAAATAGAACGTTTCCCTCAGAGACAGCGCTGCAGGATAAACTCACGAGGACGGCAGCACCTGGTGGAATGGTGGTATCCTCGGCAACGAGTTTTTGAAAAAGGGAACTGGTAGCAGGAAAGTCCAGGAAGGGAGAGAATTCAACTTCAGCACAGCCGCAATTGATAACAGCTCTGTTCCGGGACAGGAAATCCCAACCCAAGATGACTTGATGTGAGCACACTGAGAGAACAATGAACTCGGTGACGTACAGAATGTCCTGAATGACGACTCATGCGGTGCATGCGCCCAAGAAATAAATGTGTTCTGCGGTAGCGGTGCGTAATGATAGTCCCGAATGTGGCGTCGTCACTTTCTTTAAACGGCGGCATAATTTTGCGTCTATAACCGAAACGGCGGCTCCAGTGTCGTTGAGTGCGACCGTAGCGACACCTTCGACATCGACATCTATTACATTAGATGGAGAAAAGTTAGGTCTTCGGCTGTTTGAGGACGACGCAGTTCTTGCCTCTGGAACTGCGGCATCTAGTTTTTCGCGTCGCTGGAGGCAGGACGGTGGCGCATAGGAGACAGAGAGCGTAGCCGTGGGATCATGGAACAACGATTGTTGAAGTCGCGGTGGTCAGACGGGTCAGACTCGAGCAGGAGACGAGTGGGCGGCAGATTGAGAGGCAGCGAGGAACGGTAACTATTCGGGGGAATTCCTCGCGGGGGTACCATGTTGCGACGGCAGTACCGAGCCACGTGTCCCGGAATGCAACACGAAAAACAGATGGGACGGTTGTCGGCCGTGCGCCAGGGATGGCCAGCTTGATATCCTGAACTCGGCGATGGCCTCACAGTGGTGATGGGAGGGGCGGCCATGGGAAAGCTGATCCTGAGCCTCGCTGCGACCTCAGCATATGGTGTCGGCGTGGCGACATGGAAAATCCTGGCGCAGCGGCGTCGGCAAATGGTCTAGCGGTGTTATCGGCGTAGGTCAAAGGAGCGGCCACAGGCGGATGCGGGCGTACAAAAGGGAGTCCTTCGGCAACCTGCTCTTGGATGACGTGACGAACAGTAGCGGCAAGTGGGGGGCACGGCGGTTCCGTGTACGGCAGAAGGGGTAGCTGGCGAGCGACCTCTTCTCGCACCAAAATCTGGAAGTGCTAGAGCATGGCGGGACTCTCATGGGCATCAGTGGCTAGGCGAGCCAAGGGCTCATAAATGATTTTGCGCCTCGTGAGTGCCCTCTCTTTGCGCAGCTACTCGCAAGACAGGCAATTACTGATGATGTCGCTAACTGTTTGCGGGTTTTTAGCCAGCAACATCTGAAAAGCGTCGTCGTCAATGCCTTTCAGTATGTGCTTGACAATGTCGTGTTCAGTCATACTGCTGTTTATCCGTTTGCAGAGGTCGACAACATCTTCAATATAACTTGTGAAAGTTTCACCACGCGCTGTTCACGTTCGCGCAAGTGCTGTTCTGCATGAAGCTTTCGGACTGCTGGGCGGACTAAAGGTAAACAAAAAATCAGCCGTGAAATGACCCCATGTCTTGAAGCGATACGCGTTGTTCCCGTACCAAAGTTCTGCGACGGCGTGCAGGGAGAAGCTCACTTTGCTTAGTTTCATAGCTTCGTTCCATTGATTATGCGTACTCACTCGCTCGAATGATGCCAGCCAATCTTCCGCGTCATTTTCATCGGCGCCGTTGAAGCCCGGTGGATCTCGCTCACGTATGCCACCGAAGCACATCACAGTAGGCGGCGAGGGCGTAGCTCTCTGGCTGCCTCCGATGTTCATGGCTGCGGAGAGTTTGCGGCTCCGGAGTTCCACGACTGGATCGATACACCGGCTCCTCCACCACTGGTAAAGGAGATAGGCGACGCCTGGGTAGTCGCTTAGAGAGGGGTTTATTCACGGTCGAGACGTGCACACGCAAGAGCCGAGAGCACGGTTCCGAGAGACCAGAGGCCGAGCGTTCTTCTGCTTCTTCGTCTTCTTACACAGATGCACCGCGTACCCGCATAGGCAGATAGCGCTGCTTTAGTTCTACTTGCTCTGAGGCGTCCGCTCATACTCTTCGTTACAATATAAATATATATATATATATATTGTAGTAAGCATGTTGCGCCCATGAGAACTGTGATGAGCATCAGCCACAACGGGCAAATCCCCCTAGGTGGACATGCTGCGCCGGATGCCGCTTGAGGAAGAGGACGCGCTCGTTCACCGTCTGTCTCACAAAAAGCTGCTCACCCCGTCTTTGTCGACACCTCGTTCGTGAATACACGAGCCCAGCCTTCTACCAGAACGCCGACTATGTCCTTTACAATTTTTGGTGGAGGTTGCGGTGCTGCTCGGGTCCCCATTTATCTATCCTGTTGCTGCGCAACCGGACACTTCCCTCGAGGATGTCTCAGGGTGGCCACCACGAGTCCACACCTCCTGTGGCAGCTATCATCTGCCCTGGCACGGTCCGTTCGCGGGGTCCCACTTCTTCAACGGCACTGATGACCAGGATGCTGAGGATTGGCTCACCACCTTCGAACGAGTGAGCACCCATAACAATTGGGACGATAAACTCAAACAGAACAACGTCAGTCTCTCCTTCACTGGTGTCGCAGACACCTGGTATAAGAACCACGGGGCTGATCTACGCACATGGTCGGACTTCAAGACCGAATTTACCAAGGTCTTCGGGCGCCCCGCTGTTCGGAAACTGCGCGATGAACAGAGTTTGCGCGAACGCGCTCAGCGCATGAATGAGACCTTTACCTCTTACATAGAGGACATCCTTGACTTGTGTAAGTGGGCAAACAACGCTATGACCGAGGAGGGCAAAATCAAGAACATTCTTAAAGGCATAGCCGACGATGCCTTCCAGATGTTGCTCGCGAAAAACCCTCGGACGGTTGCTGAAGCCATAAACGCTTGACAAGAGTTCGATGAACTTCGCAGAGAGCGGGTCTAAATCGTAAGCCCGTGGAACACGACCATTCCCTTTGCAGCTTGGCATCTGAGGATAGGGGTGTTCTCTTCGCCCAAATTCAGCAGTTTGATCGCGAAGAGGTGGCTCGTCAGCTGTCTCTCGTTAGCGACGTAGCAAAGCCATCTCGGTCGGATTTAGCCCCAACCCTCAGGAGCGTTATACAACAACAAGTCGCTGACGCACTCCCAAGCACTCGACCGCCCAATTCCGCGGTAGCTCCAGTGGTATACGCTGACATAACGCCGCAACCTACGATGCCAGCCCCTTTGACCTTCGCGACCCAGTGCCACATAGGCCTTTCACCAATGCCGAGACCGTGGCACAACCTTACACTGGAACTATGCCGGGACCGTTCTTTGCTCCTGCTGCAAGCCCTGGGAGTCATGTCACTGCCGGGGTTCAACGCGTCCGGTCCATGCGTGTCGCCCCGCATCCAGTGTCTACATTCGCGAATCAATGGCGCACGGTGGATAACCGCCCTATCTGCTATTCGTGTGGGATTACCGGACATGTTGCACGCTACTGCCGTCGTGGCATGACGGGTGGGCGCAACGCATCATGGCCCTTACCCTATACGCCGACAACGCCCATGGAGGATGCTCCGACCCGGCTGCCGATGACTGCTCCGTCTGATAACCGCGACTTCGTCAGCTGTCGTTCGCTTTCCCCACGACGCCGCTCACTCTCTCCGATGCGCCGTCGTACTACCAACGACGACCCGGGAAACTAGACGCCACAGTTTCAGGGGCACAAACTGCGTCAACGTCGAAATGCCTAAGTCCTCATTGTTAGCCGTCCAATGTAATCGAAGTGTGTGTTGATGGTGTTGCTACCCTGGCGCCTATTGACACTGGAACTGCGGTGTCTCTTATTGACGCGAAACTTTGCCGAATGCTACGAAAAGTGACGACACCTATAGGTGGTTTTACTCTCCGAACCGCTAGTGCGCAACCGTTAAAGCCGCTTGCCGCATGTACTGCTCGGGTCACAATTCAAGGGGTTGTATATGTAGTCGAGCTCATCGTTTTGTCGGCGTGCTCTCACTACGTGATTCTCGGATGGGACTTGTTGTCGCGCCACCACGCCATCATTGACTGTAATCGCGCCGAAGTTGAGCTGTTTCCGGAGGTAGAAAACCCGCAGGACGAGACAACCGCCATGTTGCGTGTCAATGACGACACGCACATTCCTCCTGGCTCATCTGCGCTCTTGCCGTTGTCGTGCAACAGTATTTCTGACGCCACCGTCGTCGTCGAGCCATCCGGTCTAATTTGTGCTCGCAAAGGGTTGTCGCTGCCGTTCGCTGTTCTTGATATTGCAACTAGTGCCGGCGCAATGCTTATTTCAAACCCAACGTCGTTCCCTACCACACTTTTTCGCGGCGAATGCCTTGGCGTTGCAGAAGAAGTTCATCCCGGTCTACTTGTCAGTGTATTTGAGGAGTTGACGCCCGTTGACATCACCACACTTGGTCTTCAGTCTCCACCTGATGATACCCTTTTGAGAAGCGCCATTGACGACGACCTTCCTTCGGCCGAACGTGACGAGCTACTTACTCTTCTACACCGCTTCACTTCATCCTTCTACTGCTACGACACCGCTTTGGGCCACACGTCGACTGTGTGCCATGAGATCGACACTGGCACGCACGCGCCGTTGCGACAGCGACCCTATCGCGTGTCCTCCACCGAACGGCGTGTCATTGATGACCAAGTCGCGGACATGCTGAAACGCAACGTCATTCGACCATCCGTGAGTCCTTACTCTTCTCCTGTGGTTGTCGTTAAAAAAGGACGGCTCTGTTCGATTCTGTGTGGATTATCGCCGCCTGAACAAAATCACTCGCAAGGACGTTTACCCGCTGCCTCGCATAGACGACGCGGACGACTGCCTGCAGGGAGCCGAGTTTTTCTCTTCATTAGACTTGAAATCCGGCTACTGGCAAGTACCCATGGCCGACGCTGATCGTTCAAAGACGGCTTTTAGGACGCCAGATGGCCTTTACGAGTTGAAAGTCATGCCGTTCCACCTCTGTAATGCGCCGGCCACATTCAAACGAATGATGGACAACGTACTGCGGGGCTTGAAATGGAAAACGTGTCTCTGCTATTTAGACGACATTGTCGTGTTTTCGCATAATTTTGCAACCCATCTCACACACCTCGAACAAGTGCTAACATGCCTTGCATCCGCTGGTCGGCAGCTGAACCTTAAGAAGTACCGCTTCGCTGCTCGAAAACTAACCATTTTAGGACACGTTCTCTTTAAAGACGGTGTCCTCCCGGACCCGGGAAACCTTCGTGCCGTGTCGGAGTTTCCGAAGCCAACAACGCTGAAGGACCTGCGAAGCTTCCTCGGCCTCTGTTCGTACTTCCGCCGCTTTGTACGAAACTTTGCCTCCATCACTGCGCCTCTCACACAGCTTCTCGGCGGAAGTAGAGACATTTCCGAATGGTCCCCTGAGTGTGAGAGCGCTTTCTGAACGTTACGTCGGGTCCTTACGTCACCATCGATACTGCGGCACTTTGATCCGAATGCGCCCACTGAGATCCACAGTGATGCCAGTGGTGTTGGCTTAGGTGCTGCGCTCGCTCAACGATAAGACGGATTTGATGAATACGTGGTGAGTTACGCGAGCCGTACACTCACGAAGGCCGAAGTCAACTACTCCGTAACAGAGAAAGAATGTTTGGCTATTGTATGGGCAATCAGCAAATTTTTTCTTACCTGTACGGTCGCCCTTTCGACGTCATAACGGACCACCATGCTCTGTGCTGGTTATCGTCGCTGAAGGATCCCGCCGGCCGTCTTGGCCGCTGGACACTCGCCTTCAAGAGTACGATATCCGTGTTGTGTACCGATCTGGACGGAAGCATACCGACGCCGACGCTCTTTCTCGATCCGCGCTTGCGCCAGATATAGATAGCTTGTTCGCAGCAGACCACAGCCTCACCTCTCTGGCCATTACGGAAATGGTTGCTGAGCAGCGCAAAGACCCTTGGGTTTCTTCGATCCTCGAATACTTGTCGCACTCATGGGCAGCTCCTGTGCCTCGATCACTGTGCCGTCAAGCTGCTCACTGCACTATTCTAGACCAGCTCCTATATCGCTGGAACTACTTCCCCGAAGGTCGAAAATGGCTACTCGTGATTCCTCGCCAATTGCGCAAGGACATTTGTACCACGTTTCACACCGATGCGCAAAGTGCTCACGCTGGAATCCTTAAAACCTACGAGCGCCTCAGACTCCGCTACTACTGGGGCGGGATGTACACCTTTTTCGCCAAGTTTGTTAGATATTGCCCGGACTCCCAACGTCGCAAGTATCCACCGCATCACGTCAGTGGACCACTCCAGCCATTGCCCTGCCCAGCGCGGCCTTTCGACCGGGTAGGCATCGATTTCTACGGCCACTCCCAAGCACAGCCGCCGGTAACCGCTGGATCATCGTCGCCGTTGATCATTTAACGCGGTATGCCGAAACAGCTGCGCTACCGGCCGCCTCGGCTCGGGACGTTGCGTCTTTCCTTCTACGCCGTTTTGTTCTTCGGCACGGTGCTCCTCGCGAACTACTGAGCGACAGAGGCCGCGTCTTTCTATCTGGAGTCGTGGAGGCCCTTTTAGCCGAGTGCCACGTGGTCCACCGAAAGAGCACGTCCTACCACCCCCAGACAAATGGCCTGACCGAAAGGTTTAACCGCACACTCGGCGATATGATCGCCATGTACGTCTCCTCTGACCACTCTAACTGGGACCTCGTTTTTCCTTTCGTGACGTATGCTTATATTACGGCCACGCAGGCGACCACAGGATTCTCGCTGTTCTTTTTACTCTATGGTCGCGAGCCCTCCTGCATGCTAGATACAGTACTTCCGTACCGACCAGACGCCTCCGAGTACGCACCATTGTCTGACATCCCTCGACACGCCGAGGAATGTCGCCAGCTAGCACGACGATTTACACCGGAAGAGCAGCAGCGCCAAAAGGCGCGTCACGATGACTCTATTACAGCTCCAACATTTACGAAAGGATCACTGGTCATGCTTTCAGTACCGTGCCCGGCTCCCGGTCTTTCGTCGAAATTTCTTTCTCAATACCAAGGGCCTTACCGAGTACTGGAACAAACGTCAAAACTGAACTATGTTGTTGAACCCGTTACGTCCACCTCGGACCGCCGACGTCGTCGTCGCGAGACGGTTCACGTCCAGAGGCTGAAGCCATACTATGACCCGCTCGTCTTGTGTTCCCCGTATGTCGCCAGGATGGCTCCCCTTTCCGCCGGGGGTATTGCAGTAAGCATGTTGCGCCCATGAGAACTGTGATGAGCATGAGCCACAACGGGCAAATCCCCGTACGTGGACATGCTGCACCGGATGCCGCGCGAGGAAGAGGACGCGCTCGTTCACCGTCTGTCTCGCGAAAAGCTGGTCGTTTTGGCTCACCCCATCTGTGTCGACGCCTCGTTCGTGAATAAACGAGCCCAGCCTTCTACCGGAATGCCGAATTAAAATATAAGTATATATATATATATATATATATATATATATATATATATATATATACAGAAAGCTAGGTCAGCAGTCTACAACGCCTCCTTTGGCGTTGTAGACTGCTGACCTAGCTTTCTGTATTTCCTCAACGAGCCCCTCATTTCCTTACTATATATATATATGTATATATATATATATATAGTCTAAGTAAAGAGTCGGATACACAGCAAGAACAATAACAAATAATGTTTACTTACGTAGCGGCATAAAGTTACATGATTTTGACTTGTAACTTTACTCTGATGAAGGCAAGTCCCGTTTCCGCTACGTAAGTAAACATTGTTTGTTATTGTTCTTGCTGTGTATCCGACTCTTTACTTATACTATTTCTGCGCGCTTTGTGAGTTTATCTTTCTCTAGATTTATATATAAATATATATATATATATATATATATATATATATATATATATATATATATATATATATATGTATATATATATATATATATAAAATCCAGGGAGTAGTCGAACTTTGAAGATGGTAGAGAAACAAAGAGAAGAAAAACTTCGAACAAGGTAAAGGCACGATTGTGGCCTGCAAAGAGAAAGCAAGTTCTCTTTGCTGAAACGTAGGCCACAATCGTGCTTTTACCTTGTTCGAAGTTTTTCTTCTCTTATATATATATATATATATATATATATATATATATATATATATATATATATATATATATATATATATATACATTGGGAGCATCAGGGATGTGACATGAGAATATTCCCCGTGAACCTGGCATTCTGATCACCAAGAGGTATGCTACTCGACCACTCATAGCCAGCCGCCCGTAGTCACTATCATCGGGTCATATTTATCATCACCGTGCCTTCGGCCTGCTCGGAACGTTCGGAGTCAGCAAGCTAATAAACGTGGTCTCCAGCAACACCCCGTCTCAAGTGGTGGAAGGTGCTTTTCGACCCGCTGTCTACCTCTCGCAGTCGCACCACTGGGGCTCTGTTCAGGTCGGAGGTTGCGTCTGGCCACCACCCCCATGCAGCACATGAGCCGCCAGTCGGGCAGCACCGCTGCGGCCCCGGTCCAGCCAGTTTTTACCCTCACTGGCCGCGAGCGCGAACCTCCGTTTTTCTCCGGTCTCCGCGGTGACGATGTTGAAGACTGGCTTGATCAGTTCAACCGGGTAAGTGCATTCAACCGATGGGACGACAAATTCAACTTGATAACATCCCATTTTCTCTGATGGAAGCGGCGAAGACCTGGTTCCGTAATAATAAGAAAGACATCTCTGATTGGGCCTACTTTGTCGAAGAGCTGCAACGTATTTTTGGGACGTCTTCCAACTGGTCGAATGAAGCCAAAAGGCAACTGGCGGTCAGTGTGCAGCTCCTGAACTTTCGGGTTATGAATGGCGTGTTCTACCACGCCAATCATCATCCTTAGGCCATAAATAGGTGCCTGTCGTTCCTCGTCCGCGCCGTTTTCGCATACTCGAAAGTTTTGAAGATGATGCAACAGCCGGGCACCTTGGCTTCCAGAAGACTTATGACCATCTTCGGAGTCGATTTCTCTGCACGAGCGTCGCCAAGTACGCCGCCTCTTGCGTGTTGTGTCAACACCGCAAGCGCAAACGACACCTCCTGCCGGCTTGCTGCAACCGGTTTTTTGCTCGTCTGTTCCATTTGACATAGTAGGCATTGACCTGTACGGGCCATTACCTTTAACATTGACTGGATGGCGAAGGATCGTGACTGCTGTCGATCACTTGACCAGGTACGCCGAGACCGCTCCTTTACAGTCTGGGTGTGCTCACGAAGTCGTCGACTTCAGCCTGCGCAACATCATCCTGCGACATGGAGCGCCTTGAATTATGCTCAATGACCGCGGCAAGACGTTTATTTCACAAATAGTTGCAGAAGTTCTCTGCGCTGCCAATACCATCCACAAAATTTGTTATAGCTACCATCCGCAGACGAATGGACTTACAGAACGGTTCCACCGCACGCTCTCTGATAGGATCTCCATGTACGTCAGCACAGACCACCGCAATTGAAATATCATTCTTCCCTTCGTTACGTTTGCTTTTAATACCTCTTTCCAGAGCACCACCGGTTACTCGCCCTTCTTTCTCGTTTTCGGACGCCTACCCTCTTTTGCCCTCGACAGCGTTTTTTTCTCTTCCCCTGTCTCCGCTACTTCGCCACTTCATGAACAGTTCGCCGATCGGATCACCCATTCTCGACGTCTGGCGAAACATAACACAGATGTGAGCCAGCAAGACCCAAAGGGCAAGTATGACGACACCCACCACACCGTTCAGTTCTCAAAAGGCGAAGAGGTCCTGCTTTGGACACCTGTTCGAACACCAGGACTCTGCGAGACGTTTCTGCACCGGTACATTGGTCCATACGTCGTTATCGACCAGACTTATAAAGTCAATTATTGCGTGACACCACTTAATCTTTCTTCAGAACGTTGCTGTCGTGGGACAGAGATAGTGCACGTCTCCCGTTTGAAGCCATTCAACCGTCACCAAACATAACCTTTTGCGTGAAGGCAGCCGCTTTCAGCCGCGTGGGGAAACGTGTGAGCATCAGGAATGTGCATTGAGAATATTCCCCGTCAACTTGGCATGATCATAATCCAATCTCGTCACTAAGGGGTATGGTCCTCGATCACTTATAGCCAGCCGCCCATGCTGATTATCATCGGGGGATAAAAATCATATTCTCGCGTTCGGCCTCGCCGGAACGTTCGGAGTTAGCAAGCTAATAAACGCGGTCTCCAGAAAAAACCCGCCTCTTGCAGAGCACTTTTAAATATAAACCCCGGAGAGAAGCCGCTGCGGGATACCATAATGGTCAGTGCACCGCAACCGTTATGCGGAGATGTGGGTTCGACTTCCACTCCCGGAAAAAACGGCGGATTTTTTCTCGACCTCTGTTTTCGCTTATTTATCACTGTATCAAAGAAACATGACAAAACACACGTCAATCAGCCTGATCAAATATCTCCAAAAAAGCCAAATAGCACTGGCAATCACGACTGCAACCACCTTGATATGTATGCTTACCGATTCCATCGTCCCGTATCTTTAAATATATATATATATATATATATATATATATAGTATACGTAAAGAGTCGGATACACAGCAAGAACAATAACAAACAAGGTTTACTTACGTAGCGGCAAGGGGACTTGCCTTCATCAGAGTACAGTTACATGATTTAGCTGTCACAAACATTTGGAAAACATTTCTTATATAGCTTTGCACAAAACAGTGAGGAGGAGCGGAAGATGTTTCGGAAACGGAGAGTATGCATGCAGTCGGGCTACGGCTATGTTACAACAACAACAACAACAAACAAACAAAAAAGGGGGAGCGAGAGAGAGAAAGGGGTCGTGTTAACAAAGCAGCGTTCAAGGTTGCACCATGACGAGGCAAGGTATGCCGCGTGGGCTGCAAGTTCACACAATGCGGGAAACTGGACAATCGTGGTTTCAAAAGAAAGGGAAGAGTATACAGTAAGGTATTCGGTGGCTAGGGAGACTGGTTGGGGCGTATGCGAAGATGGGTGTGCCCCCCAGATGAACAGAATTGATACGGGGCAGAAAAAAGCAGTTCACAGAAGCTAGCATCTGAACAGAAAATAGGTAGGGTCACAAGGGGTTAAACTTGAGTAGATCACAAAGAGTTAAACATTCTTAAGTGCTGGTGATAACGAGTCGTCCTTCCCCAGGACAAATGGGATTGTTGAGCCGCATTAGGCTAATAAACTGCTGTATTTGGAGAGTTTCGGCGATTTCTGATGGGAAAATCAAAGATAGGAATAATGAACATAGTTATAAAAGTTATGAGGCCGATAATTTTATTCTAGAGATAACCACGTTAGTTTTCCGTAACTTTCATTATTCCCAAGTGTGGCTGACCCAAACTTATAAATAAGATAAGATTCCCGAACCTCGCGGCCGTGGCGCGTTTGGAAGGCGGATTCTAAAATCGTTGCTTTAAGATGTTCAAATGCATGCCCGGGACTGTTCACATGTCTTGACATGGGAAAATAAGGGCAGCTTTTTGCATGAGAGCTGTGATTATTGAACCGTATTCGGAAGGGCGTGTCAGTTTGGCCGATATATTGTTGACTACAAACAGTGCACTCCAGAACGTACCCTACATTAGCGGAGTCACAGTTAAAGTTACCTTTTATTTTTACGTAGTAGTCTCAAGCCGTGCTGGTGGCGCGCTGTGCAGTGGTCATGTATGAGCATACTTTACATCGGGGTTTATTACAGGGCATGCAGCCAGTAGTTTCCGGTCGGTTGATTCGAGAGTTAGTAAGAAAGTCGCTAAATTCTTATTCCGCCGGTGGACAACACGTGGTGGTTCGGGGAATATGCTTTTTAAGCGGTTCATTTGTATTAGGATATTGTGATGTTTCTTTAGTGCGGTTGACACTCTTGGAGCGGACGATGAGTGGGTTAAAACTAAGTTAGTTTGCGGGTTACCGTTCGGGGCTTTTTTCTTACAGATTTCCGTACGGTCTAATTGGTTGGCTCGCACAATAGCGTCGTCGATAAATTTTTCCGGGTATTTTCTATTCAGGAGGGCGTTCTTTAGTTCTCGACAGTTTGAGTAAAATTCGGCTTGGTTTGAGCAAATTCTCCTAAATCATTGGGCTTGGCTGTAAGGTATTGCTGTCCTGCAGTGTCTGACATGGCTACTTCGGAAGTGCAAATACTGGCGTGTGTCTGTCGGTTTTCTATACAATTTAGTTTGAAGCCGACCTTGGCAGGTAGTAACGGTTACGTCCAGAAGGTTTACACTGTGTTTCCAATAGGAATGAGGAAGGAAATACAAGGATAGGCTACGTTAAATGCCTCAATGATGGTGAGGAGCTCCTCCTGACGGTGTGGCCAGATCGTGAATATATCAATAAAATACTTTTTATAGTACATTGGCTTTAAATTGTGGGTGTCAAGAAAGTTTGATTCGAGGTAAGCTATAAAGATATTGGCGTAGTTAGGTCCGATTCGAGTTCCTATTGACATAAGCTGACTTGCACGTAATGAACTCCGTTGAACTCAAAATGGTTAAGTTCAAGAAAAAGCGTGAGGAAGGTTTGGAGAGCAGAAGAATCAATAGGTTTGTCGTACGATGACTGTTCATACGAAAGGGATACAGCGGCGATGCCATCTTCTTGTGGGATGTTAGTATACAGTGACGAAACTTCGAGGGTGACTAGAAGGCAGTTATCAGGAATTTCAATTTTTGAGATGTCTGAGAGAAAGCAATTGGTATCCTAAATGAAGGAGGGAAAGTTGGGCGGAATGTCGCATATGAGATTATCCACATAACGCGAGAGGTTTTCGGTAACAGTGTTAATGCCAGAAAACAAGGGGCGCCCTGGGTTGTTCACCTTGTGAGTCTTTGGGAGAAGATAGAATTTACCGGCTACTGGGCTTAAGGGGATCAGGCAACGAGCCGTGGTTCCATTTATTGTTTAAGTTTTATCAAGCTCAGCAAGTTTATCTTTGAGAATTTGCTTATAGTCTTGAGTGGGATTATTGGGTAGCGCTTTATAGAACGTCGCTACCGATAGTTGCTTATTGGCTTCGCTGACATTGTCGGTTTTGTCAAGGAATACGATTGCGTCTCCCTTGTCGGCAGGTTTAATAATTATGTCGGGACAGCTTGCGAGTTCCTCTTGGGCTCTCTTTTCGTTGGTAGTCATGTTGTGGTGGAAAGAAATTTCTGTTTGGTATGCTTTTCGTACAGCGCGTTGGACAGCTTTGATGTACATGTCGAGGCAACTATCACGCTTTGTGAGAGGGTTCCAGTGCTTATACCTAGGTAGGGTTCTGTGGCCTTCTTCTGTGGCGGGGCGATCGTAGAAGTATTTTCCTAGCCTCACGTTTCTGGCGAAGCTATCTAAGTCCTTAAAACGTTGAAATTCTTCAAAACCACCAGTAGCCGGGCAAAAGTTTAGGCTCCTTTACAAGATGTTCGTCTGAGCTGGAGGGTGGGTTATACTTGAAAGGTTCATTACATTCCCGGTAAGATTTCCTGTTGTGACAGCAGACGAAGGAAAATTATTAGTACAGGGGTTGAACTGATCTGTTCGGAGTGCAGTAGTCGAAGCATTTATTACAGTCGTAGTGACATGATCGGTCGTATTGTCACAGTGTGGGAAGTTACTGTACCAGAGCTTGTTAGGTTGTTACGCGTGTGGCAAGTGTTAGGAATCTTATCTCGGTTAAATATTCGGTCTTTTGTATGGAATTGGCGGAGGCAGTCTTGGATTCGTACTTGCTTAAAAGTTTCGACTCTCTTTTGCCTAGTTCCTGACTAAGTAGTTCCTCTTTCTTTCGGAGAGAATGGGCCGTAGTTTCGTAGTGATTGAGGATTATTTCTGTTAATTCTAAAGATGCTTTATCGAGTACCTGTTTCTACTTATTCATGTTGGACGGGGAGAGTTCGGTATTAGCAGGTTTTATTTTAATCCTAAGACCCCTGGGAGCGACCGCCGCAGTCAAATACTGTGCAAGACCGGAAACGTGCAACTCGGAACCTATGCGCTTTTTGGTGATTTTTCTTTGCTTTAAAAGCTGTCGTGAAACTGGGAAGGAGTCCGCGTTACCTGTTTTTTGTGTTGTAGTCAGTTGCTGCTATGCTGATTCTTTTGAAGGTTGTAAGGGCATGTAGCACGGAGGGCTGGATTTTGGACCCCGGAAGGTTCGGCGGGCGCGCTGCTGTTGGTTATCGTGGGCTCGGCGGTCGCTGAAGATGCGGAGGTTGGGCGTGGCATGCTGTTGGTGCGGCGCTGGTCAGAGAGCTTCGTAGTGTCGCCGCGAGCGTTCCCTCGGGGCGTTGTGGCCGCTGCAGGTTTGCCAGTTGGGGTTGGCATGCCGCTGGCGCGACGCTCCTCCGTGGCTTTCGGGGTTGGGTGCTGGCGCTCACCTGGGGCGCCGTGGTTGCGGTGGATCTGGGGGCCAATTGAGCTGGGCTGCTGGCACGACATTGCTACGGGGTACTTACACTGGATAGAATTGGACGCAGTGGTGGAAAGTCGCTGTCATTTGGCAAGCTAGCCGGGCTGCAACTGGGTTGGCGGTGCATGTGAAGTCGGGCCAGCCCAGGGGATTGCAGCGCTGTTGTATGAATCAGAGTGCACGAATGTGGCCGGCCAGCAAGGCCACACCCACGAAGCTCGGGTGTAAGTCCTCCACAGCGAGTACTCGGCAGGCTGGAATGTTCTCAAAGCCATGATCGACGAAGCCGACAAAGCGTGAGTGGCGGCAACATTCTCAGTGAAATGAGTTGAAACGGCGTGCATTTTCGTTGCGGCAGCGGGTGAAGCAAGATATGCGGTAGTCGCGGCGGCGGTTAGCGGAGCGGAGTAGAATGAGACTGGCGTATATTGTGGAAATGTTCGGCCGAGAGTCAAGAATGAGGTCAGTCAGTGAGCAGTAGTCAGAGAAAGCCAGTTCTGCGGAAGTAAAGCTGAGATCATTAGTACGAACATGCAGAAAAACTGTAGTGGCCGAGGCAGGGATAAAGTCGATCAGTGCGCTTGCGTCAGAAATGCATGCGCCAGGCTGAGAAAAAAAAGGGGTGGTTCCAGGGCAGAGGCGATCGAAGTGATGATACAAAGACTTGGTGTGGGAGTCAACGATCACAACTGTTGTGGTTTCGGTCGGCAGAAATTTCCAGATGATGCTCTTTGTTGTGGTCCTGTCAGCGCTCATGGTAGAAACAAATCTAGAGAAAGATAAAACTCACAAAGCGCGCAGATACAGAATAAGTAAAGAGTGGTATACACAGCAAGAACAATAGCAAACAAAGTTTACTTATGTAGGGGCAACGGGACTGGCCTTCATCAGAGTACAGTTAGATGATTGGGCTGTCCCAAACATTTGGAACACATTTCTTTTATAGCTTTGCAGAAAACAGTTAGAAGGAGCGGAAGATGTTTCGGAAACGGAGAGTATACATTCAGTCGGGCTACGCCTATATTACAACAACAACAAACAAACAAAAAAAGCTGGGTAGCGAGAGAGAGAAAGGGGTCGTGTTAACAAAGCAGTGTTCAAGTTTTCACCATGACGGGGCAAGGTATGTCGCGTCGGCTGCAAGTTCACACAATGCGGAAACTGGACAATCGCGGTTTCAAAAGAAAGGGAAGAGTATAAAGTAAGCTATTCTGTGGCTGGGGAGACTGGTTGGGGCGGAAGCGAGGATGGGTGTGCCTCCCGCGGATGAAGAGAATAGATACGGGGCACAAAAGAGCATTTCACAGAAGCTAGCAACTGAACAGGAAATAGGTAGGGTCACAAGGGTTAAACTTGAATAGATCACGAAGAGGTAAACATTCTTAAGTGGTGGTGGGAACGAGGCGTAATTTCCCAGGACAAATGGCATAGTTGAGCCGCATTAGGCTAATGAAGCTGCTGTATTTGGACAGTTTCGGCGAATTCTGATGGGAAATTCAAGGGTAGGAATAATAGGTATAGTTATAAAAATTATTAGGGTCCCACTTTTATTCGAGGGATAAGCACGTTATTTTTCCGTAACTTTCATTAATCCCAAGTGGGGCTGACCGAAACTTATAAATGAGATAAGATTCCCGAACCTCGCGGTCGTGGTGCGTTTTGAAGGCGGATTCAAAAATCGTTGCTTGCAGATGTTCAAATGCATGCCCGGGACTGTTCCCATGTCTTGACAGGGGCAAAGAATGGCAGATTTTTGCATGAGAGCGGTGATTATTGAACCGCATTTAGAAGGGCGTTTCAGTTTGGCCGATATATTGTTGCCTACAAACAGGGCACTACAGAACGTATACGACATTAGTGGAGTCACAGTTAAAGTTACCTTTTATATTTACTTAGTCGTCTGAAGCCGTGCTGGTGGCGCACTGTGTAGTGGTCTTGTGTGGGCATACTTTACATCGGGGTTTATTACAGGGCATGCAACCAGTAGTTTCCGGTCGGTTGATACGAGAGTTAGAGAGAAAGTCGCCTGTACTCTTATTAGGCCGGTAGACAACACGTGGTGGTTCGGGAAATTTTGATTTTTCAACGGTGACTTTGTATTAGGATATTGTGATATTTCTTCTGTACGGTTGACACTTTAGGAGCGGAGGATGAGTGGGTTAAAACCAAGTTAGTTTGCGGGTTACCGTTCGGGTCTTTTTTCTTACAGATTTCGTTACGGTCTAATTGGTTGGGTCGCACAATAGCGTCGCCGATAACTTTTTCCGGGTATTTTTTATTCAGGAGGGCGATCTTGAGTTCTCGACAGTTTGAGTCAAAGTCGGCTTGGTTTGAGCAATTTCTCCTAAATCGGTGGGCTTGCCTGTAAGGTATTGCTGTTTAGCAGTGTCTGACATGGCTACTTCGGAATTGGAAATACTGCGGCGTGTCCGTCGGTTTTCTATACAATTAATTTGAAGCCGACCGTCGAAGGTAGTAACGGTGACGTCCAGGAAGTTTACACTGTGTTCCGAATAGGAATGAGCAATTGAAATACTAGGATGGGCTAGGTTAAATGCCTCAATGAAGGTGAGGAGCTACGCCTCACCGTGTTGCAGATCAAGAATATATCAGCAATATACCTTTTATAGTACATTGGTTTTAAATTTTGGGTGTCAAGAAAGTTTGATTCGAGGTGAGCCATAAAGATATTGGCGTAGTTAGTCCGATTCGAGTTCACATTGACGTTCCGCTGACTTGCACGTAATGAACTCCGTCGAACTCAAAATTATTAAGTTCAAGAATGAGCCTAAGGAAGGTTTGGAGAGCAGAAGAATCGATAGGTTTGTCGCACGATGACTGCTCATACGCAAGGGATACAGCGGCGATGCCATCTTCATGAGGGACGTTAGTATACAGTGACGCAACATGGAGGGTGACTAGAAGGCAGTTATGAGGAATTTCAATTTTTGAGATGTGTGAGAGAAAATCAATGGTATCCTTAATAGAGGAGGGAAAGCTGGGCGGAATGTCGCAAATGAGATTATCCACGTAACCCGAGAGGTTATCGGGAACAGTGTTAATGCCAGAAACAATGGGGCGCCCTGGGTTGTTCACCTTGTGAATCTTTGGGGAAGATAGAATTTACCGGCTACTGGGCTTAAGGGGATCAGGGAACGAACCGTGGTTTCATTTATTCTTTTAGTTTTCACAAGCTCAGCAAGTGTATCTTTGAGAATTTGCTTATAGTCTTGAGTGGGATCATTGGGTAGTGCTGTATAGAACGTCGATACCTACAGTTGCTCATTCCCCTCGTAAACATAGTCGGTTTTGTCAAGGATTACGATTGCGCCTCCCTTGTCGGCAGGTTTAATAATTATGTCGGGACAGCTTGCGAGTTCCGCTAAAGCTTTCTTTTCGTTGGTAGTCATGTTGTGGTGTGAAAGAAATTGGTGTTTGGTATACTTTTCGCACAACGCGTTGGACAGCTTCGCTGTACATGTCGAGGGAACTATCACGCTGTGTGGGAGGGGTCCAGTGCTCTCAGCTAGGTAGGGTTCTGCGGGCTTCTTCCGTGGTGGGTTGATCGTAGATGTATTGTCGTAGCTTCATATTTCTCGCAAGGTTATCTAAGTCCTTAAAAAGTTGAAATTCATCAAAACCACCAGTAGCCAGGCAAAAGCTTAGGCCCTTTGACAAGACTTTCATCTGAGCTGGGGGGAGGGTAATACTTGAAAGGTTCATTACATTCCCGGTAAGATTTTCTTTTGTGACGGCAAACGAGGGAAAATATTAGTACAGGGGTTCATCTGAACGGTTTGGGGGGCAGTAGTCGAAGCATGTATTACAGTCGTAGTGAAATTATCGGTCGTATTGTAAAATTGGGGGAAGTTACTAGTGCCGGAGTTGGTTAGGTTCTTACACGTGTGGCCAGTGTTAGAAATCTTATCACGGTTAAATTTTCGGTCTTTTGTTCGGGATATGGTGGAGGCCGTTTTGGATTCGTAGTTGCTAAAAGGTTCAACTCTCTTTTCCTTAGTTCCTGACTAAGTAGTTCCTCTTTCTTTCTGAGAGAATGGGCCGTATGGTTCGTAGTGATTGAGAATTATTTCAGTTATTGTAAAGATGCTTTATCGAGTACCTGTTTCCAACCTATTCATGTTGGACGGGGAGAGTTCGGTAGTAGCAGGTTTTATTCTAATCCTAAGACCCCTGAGAGCGATTGTGGCAGTTAAATACTTTGCAAGAGCGGAAACGTGCAATTCGGAACGTATGCGCTCTTTTGTGATTTTTCTTAGCTTTAAAAACTGCTTTGAAACGGGGAAGGAGGCCGCGTTACCTGTTTTTGTTGTGTTGTAGTCAGTTCCTTCTATGCTGGTTCTTTCGAAGGTTGTAACGGCATGCGGCACGGAGGGCTAGATTTTGGACCCCGGAAGATCCGGCGGGCGCGCTGCTGTGTGTTTAATGAGCTCGGCGGTCGCTGAAGAGGCTGAGGTTGGGCGTGGGATGCTGTTGGTGCGGCGCGGGTCAGGAAGCTTTGTAGTGTCGCGCCTAGCGTTCCCTCGGGGCATTGTGGCTGCTGCAGGTTTGCCAGTTGGGGTTGGCATGCCACTGGCGCGACGATCGTCCGTGGACTTCGGGGTTGGGATGCTGGCGCTCGCCCGGGGCCCCGTGGTTGCGGTGGAGGTGATCGGGGACTCCCAGACAAAGTATTTGTATCATCACTTCGATCCCCTCTGCCCTGAAAAACCCCGCTTTGTTTCTCAGCCTGGCGCATGCATTGCTGACGCACGCTCACTGATCGACTTTATCCCTGCCTCAGCCACTACAGTTTTTCTGCATGTTGGTACTAATGATCTCAGCCCTACTTCCGCCGAACATGTTTTCTCTGACTACCACTCACTGACTGACCTTATTCTTGAATCTCGGCCGGTACATTTCTACTATATACGCCAGGCTCATTCTTCCCCCCTCCGCTAACCGCCGCCACGACTACCGGATCTCTCGCTTCCCTCGCTGCTGCAACGAAAAGGCACGCCGTTTCAACTCACTTCTCCGAGAAATGTGCTGTTACTCACACTTTTTCCGCTACGTCGATCATGGCTTTGAGAACCTTCCAGCCTGTGTAGTACTAACTGCGGATGGCTTACAACCGAGCTTCGAGGGTGTGGCCATGCTGGCCGGCCACATTCGTGCACTCTGCTTCATGCAACAGCGCTGCAATCCCGTAGGCTGGCGCCACCTCCGATACACCACCGACCCAGTTGAAGCCCCGGCTATCTTGCCAAATGACAGCAACGTTCCACAAGTTCCTCCAATTCTTTCCAGTGTAAGGACCCCGGAGCAGTGTCGTGCCAGAAGCCCAGCTCTACCAGCCCCCAGATCCACTGCAAAAACGGTGCCCCGGGCGAGCGCTAGCACCCCAATCCCGAAGTCCAAGGACGAGCGTCGCGCCAGCGGCATGCCAACACCAACTGGCAAACCTGCAGCGGCCACAATGCCACGAGGGAACCTTCGCGGCGACACTACCAAGCTCCCTCACCAGCGCGCCGGGGGTTGAAAAGAAGGTTTCCTTCTCCCCGTATAGTCTGATGGGGGCTGGCTACCACCCTCAAGCGTCAGATACAGTTGTAGTAAAATATAAATGCCCCAGAAAGTGAAGGAGAACACAGCCGCCCAGATAGCCGGATTGGTAAAGCATTCTAGATATTATCGAAATCCGTGGGTACGGTCTCCACTCAGGGCGCGTGTTTTCCTTTCTTTTTTTCTTCCGTATATTTAAAAAAATGCTAAGTTTATATCCGTAGTAAAAAAAGAGCCTAACCACACCCGTATGGCTCCTTTGGCGTTGTAGACTGCCAACCTATCTTCCGGTATTTCCCCAATGAGCCCCTCATTTCCTTACTATAATATTCTGCGAAAGCCTAGCGAGGGTCTCGGTTCTGGCAGCCTTGATGCCTAGGTAGCATAAGAGGGCTTCCCGCCAGTTACCCGCTCATGACAGGCTGTAGACGATCGAGTCACACCCCGGGGGTTGAAAAGAAGGTCCCCTTCTCCTCGTGTAGTCTGAGTGGGGCTGGCTACCACCCTCAAGCGTCAAATACACTTCTAGTAAATGTAAATAGCCCAGAAAGTGAAGGAGAGCACAGTCGCCCAGATAGCCGAATTGGTAAGGCATTCGAGATCTAATCGAAAGGCGTGGGTTCGGTCCCAACTCTGAGCGCGTGTTTTTCTTTTTTTCTTTCTTCCGTATATTTAAAAAAATTCTAACTTCATTTCCCGTAGTAAAAAAAGAGCCTAACAACACCCCTATGCTTCCTTTGGCGTTGTAGACTGCCGACCTATCTTCCGCTATTTCACCAACGAGCCCGACAAGCACACGTCATTCGGCCCAATTAAATATTTCTAAAAAAGGCGAATAGCACTGGCAATGACGACTGCAACCTTGATATGTACCTTTACCGAGTCCCTCGTCCCGTATCTTTCTCTTCTGCTAGATGCATTACGAGGCAATGGCTCCAGCAGTTGCGATATGCCAATTGCTATCCCCGACCTCCGACCACGGTTTACGTGGCGGCCGCTGGGAAAGAAGACGTTGTACGTCTCCCGCGGTAGTCGAGGGGTGGCGCTAGTTGACCGGCCTCAGAGCTCTTGTAAATATAAACCCCCGCTTTAAAGTCGAGTGAGAAGCCACTGCGGGATAGCGTAATGGCGAACGCACCGCACCGGTTATACGGAGATGTGGGTTCGAGTCCCACTCCCGGAAAAACGGCGGATTTTTTCTCGCCTTATATTTTCGCTTATTTATCAATGTATCAGAGAAACGTGACAAGAACACGTCATTCGGCCGTATTAATATTTTCGAAAAAAGCCGAATAGCACTGGCAATGACGACTGCAACCTTGATATTTATCTTTACCGAGTCCCTCGTCCCGTATCTTTCTGTTCTGCTACATGCATTACGAGGCACTGGCTCCAGCAGTTCGGATATACCAATTGATAACCCCGACCTCCGACCACGGTCTACGTGGCGGCCGCTGGGAAAGAAGACGTTCTACGTCTCCCATGGTAGCCGAGGGGCGGAGCTAGTTGACCGGCCTCAGAGATCTTGTAAATATAAACCCCCGCTTTAGAGTCGAGTGAGAAACCACTGCGGGAAAGCGTAATGGCGAACGCACCGCACCGGTTATGCGGAGATGTGGGCTCGAGTCCCGCTCCCGGAAAAACGGCGAATTTTTTCTCGACTTATATTTTCGCCTATTTATCAATGTATCAAACAAACGTGACAAGCACACATCATTCGGCCCTATTAAATATTTCGAAAAAAGCCGACTACCACTGGCAATGACGACTGCAACCTTGAAATGTATCTTTTCCGAGTCCCTCGTCCCGTATCTTTCTGTTCTGCTACATGCATTACGAGGCACTGGCTCCAGCAGTTCGGATATGCCAATTGCTGACCCCGACCTCCAACCACGGTCTATGTGGCGGCCGCTGGGAAAGAAGACGTTCTACGTCTCGCGCGGTAGTCGAGGGGCAGCGCTAGTTGGCCAGCCTCAGAGCTTTTGTAAATATAAACCCCCGCTTTAAAGTCGAGAGAGAAGCCACTGTGGGATAGCGTAATTGCGAACGCACGGCACCGCTTATGCGGAGATGTGGGTTCGAGTCCCACTCCCGGAAAAACGGCAGATTTTTTCTCGCCTTATATTTTCGCTTATTTATCAATGTATCAAAGAAACGTGAGAAGCACACGTCATTCGGCCGTATAAAATATTTCGAAAAAAGCCGAATAGCACTGGCAATGACGACTGCAACCTTGATATGTACCTTTAACGAGTCCCCCGTCCCGTATATTTCTGTTCTGCTACATATATATATATATATATATATATATATATATATAGTAGGGAAAACAGGGGATCGTTGAGGAAATACAGAAACATAGGTCGGCAGTCTACAACGCCAAATGAGGCATAGGGGTGTGGTTAGGCTCTATTTTTGACTACGGTTAATGAAGTTAAGATTTTTTTTATATAAGGAAGAAAGAAACAAAGAAAGAAAGAAAAACACGCTCCCAGAGTGGGGACCGAACCCACGCCTTTCGATTAGATCTCGAATGCCTTACCAATTCGGTTATCTGGGCGACTGTGTTCTCCTTCACTTTCTGGGCTATTTATATTTACTAGAAGTATATCTGACGCTTGAGGGTGGTAGCCAGCGCCACTCTGACTACACGGGGAGAAGGGGACCTTCTTTTCAACCCCCGGGGCGTGACTCAAACGTCTACAGCCTCTCATGAGTGGGTAACTGGCGGGAAGCCCTCTTATGCTACCTAGGCATCAAGGCTGCCAGAACCGAGACGCTCGCAAGGCTTTCGCAGAATAATATAGTAGGGAAATAAGGGGCTCGTTGAGGAAATACAGAAACATAGGTCGGCAGTCTACAACGCCAAAGGAGGCATAGGGGTGTGGTTAGGCTCTATTTTTTACTACGGTAATGAAGTTAAGATTTTTTTATATAAGAAAGAAAGAAAGAAAGAAAGAAAAAAAAACACGCGCCCAGAGTGGGGACCGAACCCACGCCTCTCGATTAGATCTTGAATGCCTTACCAATTCGGCTATCTGGGCGACTGTGTTCTCCTTCACTTTCTGGGCTATTTATATTTACTAGAAGTGTATCTGACGCTTGAGGGTGGTAGCCAGCGCCACTCTGACTACATAAGGAGAAGGGGACCTTCTTTTCAACCCCCGGGGCGTGACTCAAACGTCTACAGCCTGTCATGAGTGGGTAACTGGCGGGAAGCCCTCTTATGCTACCTAGGCATCAATGCTGCCAGAACCGAGACCCTCGCTAGGCTTTCGCAGAATAATATAGTAGGGAAATAAGGGGCTCGTTGAGAAAATACAGAAACATTGGTCGGCCGTCTACAACACCAAAGGAGGCATAGGGGTGTGGTTAGGCTCTATTTTTTACATCGGGTAACGAAGTTAAGATTTTTTTTATATAAGGAAGAAAGAAAGAAAGAAAGAAAGAAAGAAACAAAAACACGCGCCCAGAGTGGGGACCGAACCCACGCCTTTCGATTAGATCTCGAATGCCTTACCAATTCGGCTATCTGGGCGACTGTGTTCTCCTTCACTTACTGGGCTATTTATATTTACTAGAAGTGTATCTGACGCTTGAGGGTGGTAGCCAGCGCCACTCTGACTACACGGGGAGAAGGGGACCTTCTTTTCAACCCCCGAGGCGTGACACAAATGTCTACAGCCTGTCATGAGGTGGTAACTGGCGGGAAGCCCTCTTATGCTACCTAGGCATCAAGGCTGCCAGAACCGAGACCCCCGCCAGTTACCCACTCATGACAGGCTGTACACGTTTGAGTCACGCCCCGGGGGTTGAAAAGAAGGTCCCTTTCACCCCGTGTAGTCAGAGTGGCGCTGGCTAGCACCCTCAAGCGTCAGATACACATCTAGTAAATATAAATAGCCCAGAAAGTGAAGGAGAACACAGTCGCCCAGATAGCCGAATTGGTAAGGCATTCGAGATCTAATCGAAAGGCGTGGGTTCCGTCCCCACACTGGGCGCGTGTTTTCTTTCTTTCTTTCTTTCTTTCTTTCTTCCTTATATATATAAAAAAAATCTTAACTTCATTAACCGTAGTAAAAAGTAGAGCCTAACCACACCCCTATGCCTCCTTTGGCGTTGTAGACTGCCGGCCTATGTTTCTGTATTTCTTCAACGAGCCCCTTATTTCCCTACTATATTATTCTGCGAAAGCCTAGCGAGGGTCTCGGTTCTGGCACCCTTGATGCCTAGGTAGCATAAGAGGGCTTCCCGCCAGTTACTCACTCATGACAGGCTGTAGACGTTTGAGTCACGCCCCGGGGGTTGAAAAGAAGGTCCCCTTCTCCCCGTGTAGTCAGAGTGGCGCTGGCTACCACCTTTAAGCGCCATATACACTTCTAGTAAATATAAATAGCCCAGAAAGTGAAGGAGAACACAGTCGCCCAGATAGCGGAATTGGTAAGGCATTCGAGATCTAATCGAAAGGCGTGGGTTCGGTCCCCACTCTGGGCGCGTGTTTTTCTTTCTTTCTTTCTTTCTTCCTAATATAACAAAAATCTTCTGGGCTATTTATATTTACTAGAAGTGTATCTGACGCTTGAGGGTGGTAGCCAGCGCCACTCTGACTACACGGGGAGAAGGGGATCTTCTTTTCAACACCCGGGGCGTGACTCAAACGTCTACAGCCTGTCATGAGTGGGTAACTGGCGCGAAGCCCTCTTATGCTACCTAGGCATCAAGGCTGCGAGAACCGAGACCCTCGCAAGGCTTTCGCAGAATAATATAGTAGGGAAATAAGGGGCTCGTTGAGGAAATACACAAACATAGGTCGGCAGTCTACAACGCCGAAGGAGGCATAGGGGTGTGGTTAGGCTCTATTTTTTACTACGGTAATGAAGTTAAGATTTTTTTATATAAGGAAGAAAGAAAGAAAGAAAGGAAAAAAAACACGCGCCCAGAGTGGGACCGAACCCACGCCTCTCGATTAGATCTTGAATGCCTTACCAATTCGGCTATCTGGGCGACTGTGTTGTTCTTCACTTTCTGGGCTATTTATATTTACTAGAAGTGTATCTGACGCTTGAGGGTGGTAGCCAGCGCCACTCTGACTACATGGGGAGAAGGGGACCTTCTTTTCAACCCCCGGGGCGTGACTCAAACGTCTACAGCCTGTCATGAGTGGGTAACTGGCGGGAAGCCCTCTTATGCTACCTAGGCATCAATGCTGCCAGAACCGAGACCCTCGCTAGGCTTTCGCAGAATAATATAGTAGGGAAATAAGGGGCTCGTTGAGGAAATACAGAAACATTGGTCGGCAGTCTACAACACCAAAGGAGGCATAGGGGTGTGGTTAGGCTCTATTTTTTACTACGGTTAACGAAGTTAAGATTTTTTTATATAAGGAAGAAAGAAAGAAAGAAAGAAAGAAAGAAACAAACAAAAACGCGTGCCCAGAGTGGGGACCGAACCCACGCCTTTCGATTAGATCTCGAATGCCTTACCAATTCGGCTATCTGGGCGACTGTGTTCTCCTTCACTTACTGGGCTATTTATATTTACTAGAAGTGTATCTGACGCTTGAGGGTGGTAGCCAGCGCCACTCTGACTACACGGGGAGAAGGGGACCTTCTTTTCAACCCCCGGGGCGTGACTCAAACGTCTACAGCCTGTCATGAGGTGGTAACTGGCGGGAAGCCCTCTTATGCTACCTAGGCATCAAGGCTGCCAGAACCGAGACCCCCGCCAGTTACCCACTCATGAGAGGCTGTACACGTTTGAGTCACGCCCCGGGTGCTGAAAAGAAGGTCCCTTTCTCTCCGTGCTGTCAGAGTGGCTCTGGCTACCACCCTCAAGCGTCAGATACACTTCTAGTAAATATAAATAGCCCAGAAAGTGAAGGAGAGCAAAGTCGCCCAGATAGCCGAATTGGTAAGGCATTCGAGATCTAATCGAAAGGCGTGGCTTCGGTCCCAACTCTGAGCGCGTGTTTTTCTTTCTTTCTTTCTTTCTTTCTTCCTTATATAAAAAATCTTAACTTCATTAACCGTAGTAAGAAACAGAGCCTAACCACACCCCTATGCCTCCTTTGGCGTTGTAGACTGCCGACCTATGTTTCTGTATTTCCTCAACGAGCCCCCTATTTCCCTACTATATTATTCTGCGAAAGCCTAGCGAGGGTCTCGGTTCTGGCACCCTTGATGCCTAGGTAGCATAAAAGGGCTTCCCGCCAGTTACTCACTCATGACAGGCTGTAGACGTTTCAGTCATGCCCCGGGGTTGAAAAGAAGGTCCCCTTCTCCCCGTGTAGTCAGAGTGGCGCTGGCTACCACCCTCAAGCGCCATATACACTTCTAGTAAATATAAATAGCCCAGAAAGTGAAGGAGAACACAGTCGCCCAGATAGCGGAATTGGTAAGGCATTCGAGATCTAATCGAAAGGCGTGGGTTCGGTCCCCACTCTGGGCGCGTGTTTTTCTTTCTTTCTTTCTTTCTTCCTTATATAACAAAAATCTTCCGGGCTATTTATATTTACTAGAAGTGTATCTGACGCTTGAGGGTGGTAGCCAGCGCCACTCTGACTACACGGGGAGAAGGGGATCTTCTTTTCAACACCCGGGGCGTGA
Organism: Haemaphysalis longicornis; assembly: GCF_048455015.1. Classification (NCBI taxonomy): domain Eukaryota; kingdom Metazoa; phylum Arthropoda; class Arachnida; order Ixodida; family Ixodidae; genus Haemaphysalis; species Haemaphysalis longicornis. The sequence goes on from NW_027526388.1 coordinate 266,032, forward strand.
CTCAAACGTCTACAGCCTGTCATGAGTGGGTAACTGGTGGGAAGCCCTCTTATGCTACCTAGGCATCAGGGCTGCCAGAACCGAGACCCTGGCTAGGCTTTCGCAATATAATATAGTAGGGAAATAAGGGGCTCGTTAAGGAAATACAGAAACATAGGTCGGCAGTCTACAACGCCAAAGGTGGCATAGGGGTGTGGTTAGGCACTATTTTTTACTACGGTTAATGAAGATAAGATTTTTTCATAAGCAAGAAAGAAAGAAAGAAAAACACGCGCCCAGAGTGGGCACGGAACCCACGCCTTTCGATTAGATCTCGAATGCCTTACCAATTCGGCTATCTGGGCGACTGTGTTCTCCTTCACTTTCTGGGCTATTTATATTTACTAGAAGTGTATCTGACGCTTGAGGGTGGTAGCCAGCGCCCCTCTGACTACACGGGGAGAAGGGGACCTTCTTTTCAACCCCCGGGGCGTGACTCAAACGTCTACAACCTGTCATGAGTGGGTAACTGGCGGGAAGCCCTCTTATGCTACCTAGGCATTAAGGCTGCCAGAACCGAGACCCTCGCTGGGCTTTCGCAGAATAATATAGCAGGGAAATAAGGGGCTCGTTGAGGAAATACAGAAACATAGGTCGGCAGTCTACAACACCAAAGGAGGCATAGGGTTGTGGTTAGGCTCTATTTTTTACTACGGTTAACGAAGTTAAGATTTTTTTATATAAGGAAGAAAGAAAGAAAGAAAGAAAAACACGCGCCCAGAGTGGGGACCGAACCAGCCAGCGCCACTCTGACTGGTGGCCAGCGCCACTCTGACTACACGGGGAGAAGGGGACCTTCTTTTCAACCCCCGGGGTGTGACTCGAACGTCTACAGCCTGTCATGAGCGGGTTACTGGCGGGAAGCCCTCTTATGCTACCTAGGCAGTCTATATATATATATATATATATATACAGAAAGAAATGCCGGCAGTCTACAACGCCAAAGAAGGCATAGGGGAGTGGTTAGATTTTTTTACCGTTATTGACGTTACATTATTTTTTTTTAATTACGTAAGAAAGAAAGAAAGAAAAACACGCGCCCAGAGTGGGGACCGAACCCATGGGCGCGTGTTTTTCTTTCTTTCTTTCTTACGTAATTAATTTAAAAAATAATGTAACGTCAATAACGGTAAAAAAATCTAACCACTCCCCAAATCCTTCTTTGGCGTTGTAGACTGCCGACATTTCTTTCTGTATTTCCTAACGAGCCCCTCATTTCGAAACCCTATATATATATATATATATATATATATATATATATATATATATATATATATATATATATATATATATATATATATATATATATATTTATATATATATATATATATATATACATACAGGGTGTCCCAGCTATAATGCACCAAGACCTAATACAAGAGCATAATTACTTAGGTTTCAATGAGGAACTTTTGGGTACCACGAGGGGCATCTATATTCGGTATTTTTAAGGACGAATTATTTGGGTACATTTTTATTCTGACTGATAAAGAAAACCCACAATATTTGAGGTACCACTTCACGGCGCGTTCCTCGCGCATCGTAAAGCAATGCCCTCAAACAGGCTGCATCTGAGTTAGCCAGAATGAAATAAACAAAAGAAAAAGAAGGAATCGCGACCGAGCTTGTTTCTTATCTGCACACGCGCCTCGCGAATCTTCCAATTGACATGACATGACGTCTTTATTAACTCGCCTGCAGTAGGCACCGCGTTGCGGGATACCTAGACGTGTCCTACCATCGGCCCTGTCTGCACCCTCGACTCGTCAGCGTTCTCGCTACTCTCCCCCAGGCTGGTCGCCGTTACCCCGAGAGGTGGCTGACGCCTCGCAGCTTTCGCTTCGTCGCTGTCTTTCGAGGGCCTCCGGTTCCTGCTGAACGGCCAGGAGTTTGTCTTCCTTGCTATAGCTCGGCGCCGCGTCTTGAAACAACGGCGGGAAAGCAGTGTCTGTTTCCGCTTCTGCTTGTCTTGCTGCACAATCCCATTGGATGTGGATCATAGTGGCCCGAGCCCTGCGGCACACCTTACACGTGTCGTCCGGATACTGTTCTCCGCATATGTGCTTCATTATGACCGGAGTCAGTAACGAGCCCGTCTGCAGCTGTCTAAATAGTGCTGCCTGCTCCCTGGTAAGATCAGGGTGCGACGGTGCCATTACTCGTCTGTTCTTCTGATAATACTTTGTCATTTCATGGAACGTGCATATTCGATCTTTAGTTTCCGCCCACAGCTCTTCAGACAGGCTCGTTCCTGCTGCGCGGCCAGATAATTCTTGCGCAACAGAGTTCGCCGTCTCGTTGTGGTTGTCCCCATGCTGAGACACATCTTTCCCCAAATGACTAGGGAACTACTTCACTGTTACATTTCTGTCCGTAAAATCCAACGCGGTGAGCACCCGCACTGCTCCACGATACAGCCTGCGCTTGGCAAAGTTCCTCACGGCTCCCTTAGAGTCACAGAGGACTGTCTTGGTTTTTGGGTCCATGCTATGACTACCTCTTCGGCGCTCTGCGTCTTACATGTTTTAACGCTCGTTCTAGAGACTGCCTGTCCGGTTACGGCATCGATCACCACTGCAGTGAAGACTTCCCGGTTACTGTACTCCACTGCGTCGACGTATCAGGTGCCACGTGCTTTAGCGTGTTGAGGGATCATTGTTTTGGCTCTCGGCTTTCTCCTCTCCTCCTTGTGGATAGGGTTCATGTTCTAAAGATGGACTGTACCCGCGTCCTTCTCCTCATGTTAGCCGGTATGTTCTCTTCTCTGTTGAGTGGTCTACAGCTCGTTCCGGGCTTGAGTCCCAGCTTGGCTAAGATGGCTCGACCGGTTTTGAATCCCCTGAGCCTCTCTATCCGGGCTTCGCTGATTTCCTCAAAGCGTGTTGTGCACGCCGAGGTCCATCAGCTTCCCGGTGCTTGCTTGCACTGTCAGGAAGACCGAGGGCTGCTCTGTATGCTTTCCGTATAGCTTCATTTAGACAATTGCTTTCCGCTGCTTTCCAGTTGTGGTAGGAAGCGACATACTTTAGATTGCCAAAGGAAAACGATTAGATCAGCCGTATCAGACTGTCCTTCCGCATGCCGGCTTTCCTGTGTGCCACCACCTTTATGATACGAGTGGCCGCTGTGAATTTGGTTAGGAATCGGTGGGTTCTCTTCCAGTTGGTGCGATTCTTTTCGATTTGAAGGCCCAGTATTCGAATCTTCCTCGGATCGCAAGCATCGCTGATGCGATGCAAACGGCCTCGTCGTCCGAGGAGTCATCGATCGCTATCGTAGAAGAATTGTGCCGGATGTGTACTGAGGTTACCGGATAGGAAGTGGCGACAGAGGATTACGTGAAAAAGGTGGGCTGGAATGTAGTCAGCTGCAATAAAAAGGCCAAGTAGGAACGACCGCCGGGCACTTCGCCCCAGACGTGGTCGGACACCAAGACATGCGCAAGGAAACCAGCAGCAGCGGGAACGATGGCATCAAGGATGACTAACGTGTTGCCGAAGGAGGACAACTAAGTGGTCGTGCTCCGGCGAGGTGGACTGTGCATAGCGAAGACACTCATCGCGATCATCGAGGAGGCGATCCCAGCAGCGGCCGGCATAGCCAAAGCAGAAGTGGTGAAAGACACCTTTCTACCCAATAACGAGCAAAACATCGTAATTGTGAGTTCACTGGACTCATCTACAGGATGCAAGTACTCCACAATTAAAGAGATCATGATCGGAGGACCGAAACGCGAGGTAGGGGCATATGCAACAGGCCCCGATAGCATGACGAAAGGAGTAATCCGATGAGTGCCAATACAACACACGCAAGAAACATAATGGCAAGGATCATAATCAAAAAGAATCCAACAGTAACGGGCGCTGCACGAACTGGAACTACAACCAGGGTCATCGTTACTTTCGAAGGCGACAAGGTGCCGAATGTGGTGTTCTACGGATCGGGTGTAAAGAAATGCAGTCTGTATCGCGAACACTTTGATTACTGCACAATCTGTGGAGAAGTAGGCCACAAAAGAGACGTATGCCCAACACCAAATTCACGAGTCTGTTTCGACTGCGGAATAAGAAATCCCAAACAAGGACACGTGGAGGTCTGCAAATCGAGCTGTAAGCTATGTAACAGCATGCACCCCACCGGAGGTAAGCCATACAAGGACAGGTACAAGACGCCGTACGAGGTCACCAAAAGAAGATGCGCAAGAAGGGAGGCTGCGAAGGAAAGACCTAGACAAGAACAGGAAAATCTCACGCCAAGTAGCTTCGCAACGCTGGGGAACAACGGAAGAGCTAAGAGCCAGGAGCGAGCGCCCCGCTCGCTAAGCCGTAAATCGGCAAGGTTAGCAAGCGGAAGCGTTAGCCGGGACGTGAGTAGAGGACGATCCAAGTCGAAAGACAGAGTCAGCTGGAGCCAAACAGCCCAAAACAACGGGAAGAGGAAAGCAGAGCCACAGCCAAGCACGCGGGAGGACAGAATACCCCGACCAGCGGGAAAACCGGACAAGGGGTGAAAAGCGAAGCATGCAGGGCAATAAAGGAAAGAGTGGAGAGGCTAAGCAGGGAGAAAGCGCAGCAACGCAAAACCATTAAAAATTTATAACGGAAGCTAACAGAGACCATGGAACTAACGAAGACGATTAGCCAACAACAGCAAGTGCAACAGATACCGCAAGCGGCTCCAGCGACCGCAGACAACAGCAAGGCAGTGGCGAAACCATCAGCAACCTCAGAGCTTGCACCAATGAGGAGAGCTCTTGAGCTCTTCAAAGAGCGCAAGCTCGCCAACAGAATGGACAGAACGGAAGACAATATAGAGAAGAATATAACACGCATGACACAGAACGAGATTCAACAAGCAGCACGGTTCGCAAGACTGGAACAGGCACTTCAAAGCCAAACGGAACCGATGGAAGAGAACATCGCAGCAGCTGTACTGCAGAGCGTGGCCGCAGCAGTGCAGCAGAGCGTGGAGGCAGCATTACAACAGTGTGTAGAAGCTGTCTTGCTGTTGCTGATCCTTCGATGCATGACATTATCAAGGTGATGCGCTGTCTCTTCGGGCGGGTGATAGGCGTAGCAGTTGCTTTCAATAAGCTTATTCCGGGAAGCGGCTCTACAATGCGCGCGGACGCGACATCACGCGGTATTTTTTATATTTCCCGGGTTTTCTTTATCAGTCAGAATAAATTACTACGCAATTACTTCGTCGCTAAAAATAACACAGTTAGATGCCCCCCGTGGGTACCTAAATGGCCTCATTGACGCATTAGTGATTGCGGCAGTACATCTCGAGATAGATACTTATTTAGGCCTCACGAACGAACAAATTGCTGCCCGCTTCTCCACAGAACTGAAAACCTTATGCACTAGGTTTCCTTCGACTTAGGCTATAGCGTTTTTTTTAATCTTGATGCATGATAGCTTAGACACCCTGTATGTTTTTGTATATATATATATATATATATATATATATATATATATATATATATATATATATATATATATATATATATATATATATATATATATATCTATATATATATATATATATATATATATGACAGAATAAGAATTGGCAGTCAAGAATACCTCGGAAAGCAAAGGGTAGGATGTCGTAGCTCAAGATAAAAAATTTGGAAAATAAGAAAGTAAGAAAAAATTCCCGCCAGGTGGGATCCAAACCCACAACCTCCAGAATACCTGTCTGGTGCGACGACCACTACGCTACCGGCGGGGCTACTTTAGCCTCCACTTTCTGGGGTATTTATGTTCAGGTGTTTTTTGTTTCCTGCACTCGGGGGTGGTAGCCAGCGCCACTCGGACTACTCGGGGTGAAGGGGATCTTCTTTTTTACGCCAGGGCCGTGACTCGAGCGTCTACGACATGTCGAGAGTGGTCGACCAGCGTTGAACCCTCCTAAGCTCCCTATGGCACTACGACATCTGAACATAAATACCCCAGAAAGTGGAGGCTAAAGTAGCCCCGCCGGTAGCGTAGTGGTCATCGCACCAGACCAGTATTCTCGAGGTCGTGGGTTCGGATCCCACCTGGCCGGCTTTTTTTCTCCACTTTTTTATTTTCCAAATTCTTTATCTTGAGCTACAACATCGTCCCCTTTGCTTTCCGAGGTCTTCATGACGGCCAATTCTTATTTCTGTCTTATATTCAACGAGCCCCTCATTTCCTATTCTGATTCGCTACATGCATAGCGAGGGCCTCTGTTCTGGCAGTCTTGGTGCCATAGGGAGCAGAGCGTAAGAGGGTTCAACGCTGGTCGACCACTCTCTACATGTCGTAGACGCTCGAGTCACGGAACGGGAGTTAAAAAGAAGGTCCCCTTCAACCCGAGTAATCCGAGTGGCGCTGGCTACCACCCCCAAGCGCAGGAAACAAAAACACCTGAACATAAATACCCCAGAAAGTGGAGGCTAAAGAAGCCCCGCTGGAGCGTAGTGGTCATCGCACCAGACCGGTTTTCTGGAGGTCTTGGGTTCGTATCCTAACTGGCGGGCATTTTTTGTCAACTTTCTTTTTTTCCAAATTCCTAATCTTAAGCTACTACGTCCTCCCCTTTGCTTTCCGAGGTCTTCTTGACTGCCAATTCTAATTTCTGTCTTATTTTTAACGAGCCACTCATTTGCTATTCTGATTCGCTATATCATTATAGATATATATATATATATATATATATATATATACATATATATATATATATATATATATTTATATATATATATAAAGAGAAGAAAAACTTCGAACAAGGTAAAAGCACGATTGTGGCCTACGTTTCAGCACAGAGAACTTGCTTTCCTCGGGGCAATCTCTCGCCTGGCAGGCACGGTTTATATAGGGGTAGGACCCCCGGTTAAAGGAGAGGGAAAGATGGAAGGGAAATTGAGCAAGCTGATTGGTTTGGGAGTATGTCGGGGGAGAGATTGAGGGGCCAAGAAGGTTGTCTAGTTCAAGCCGCGAAGTAGGTCACACGGAATTTCGCTGGTGGTTGATATTCGTAGAATTTTTGGAGAAAAAAAATGAGAGGGTGTTTATGGACCCGCCGCGGGGTATACGGAAAGGATCTCAGAACCGCCAGAAGCAAACCAGGCGGTGAGGGTGGGGTCCTTATCAGAAACTATCTGCAAGCCTCAGGTCAAAAGAAAAGATACAGACGGGGGGAAAATAACTAGGTCAAGGAAAAAAGAAAAAAAAAGGAGAAAAAACAGGGAGGAAAACCACATAAACCCACACACAAAAGAAATTGCAATGACCCGGCAACTGAAATGGCACGTGTCACCCACGGAAACATTCCTGGAACAGGCCTGTCCTGAAACTCAAAAACGAAAAGATAAAGTTAGAGTGACGTACGGGGCACAAGACCACGCGGAGTAAAAAAAGAGAGAAAAAAATAAATAAAATTGAATTCCAAAAGCAAAGGTTGGAGGGATGAGGGCGAGTGTTAAGCTAGACCCTAAGGAATTAAAAAAAAATAAAGACTTTAGGTGACCAGGTACAGAACAGAGTGAACGGTCATAGTCTTTGGATGAGGTATATGCGCGAAAATGCCTAATGCTGTATTCCCGGTGAATAACACAAGGATTCCAAGTTGCCCTTAGACGCATTAATTCCAGCAAGTTCCATGGAGTTCAATTTGTGAATTAAGTAGGATTCTCGGTATTTCCTGTCCCTATGAGACTTAAAATTTGACTGAAGTATATATAACTTAAGGTCATCAACATTGTGGCCTGGTTGGTTGAAATGCTGGGCTAGAGCTATGGAGGATTTTCTAAGAGTATCTGCCCGGTGACCATTATGCCGTAGGCTCATAGGTTGACTCGTTTCGCCTATATACTGTTTGTGGCACATTTAGCATTCCAACATATACACAATGTTGGATGAAGTACACGTAAAACTTGAAATAATCTTGTGGACATAATTACTGGCTGTGCTTTTTACAACGCAGTCTGCTTGCAGGTGCCTACAAGTCTTGCATCTGGGGCGGGAGCAGCTGGCTATGACTGGTTGCTTTGAAGGCCCTGTTTTAGCATGCACTAAAATATCTTTTAGATTCCTGTTTCTCCGGTAGGTAACCCTTGGTGCTTCCGGGAAAGTCTTTTTAAGTCGGTCGTTACTGGCTATAATGGGGTAGTACTTCCGCAGTATATTGTTTACGTTTGGGAGGGCGTTTGAAAATTTAGTTATTAGGGCAGGTGGCCAGGCACTTTCGTTTTGCCGCTGTTTGTTGAGAACGTCATCCCTTTTCAGATTAGACACACGTTGGTACGCCTGATTAAGCGAGCTTTTGGGGTGGTTCCTGTTCATAAGGGTGGCCTTGAGATCGTCCAGGTGCTCTACGTAGTCACTGTCATCACTGCGTAGTCTTCTAAGCCTGGTGGCTTGTCCTACAAAGATCCCTGGTTTGCAGTGTCTGGGGTGATGGCTTTTATAATCTAGGTACTCTTGCCTGTCTGTTGGATTTCTAAAAAGCGTGGTTTTAAGTTTACCGTTGTCTAGAATGACGGTATTATCTAGGAAGTTCACTTCTTTTTCAGAATACTGGCAGGAGAATTTAATAGTCGGATGCGAAGAATTGAGATGGGATATAAACATTTCTAGAGTCGCGCGACCGTGTTCCCAAATCATGAAGTTGTCGTCTATGTAGCGGTGGTAAACCTGAGGTTTATGCGGAAAAGAACTTAATAGGGTAGCTTCAAGTTGCCCCATGAAAATGTTGGCATAGGTCGGTGCGAATGGAGTACCCATGCTAGTTCCAAAAACTTGCAAAAAGTAAGAAGAGTCAAATTCAAAATAATTGAGAGTTAGAACTAGTTTTAACAAAGTTATGTACACTTCTGGTGCATGTTGGTGCGGGTTCACTGATAGAGAGGTTGAAATCGCTTCAATTCCTTCGGCGAACGGAATGTTTGTTTACAATGCAGCAACGTCAAGAGTAACAACGAGGGTTCCACTGGGTAGGCGCCCGCCCATATATATCTCTTCTATTATGCGGAGGAAGTGGGGGGTATCCTGAACGAATGAAGGAAGAAGAGCCGGAATGTCGGATAGGTGATGATTCAGAAACAGAGATGGTGCTTCGGTTGGGGTATTGTTATTCGAAACTGTGGGTCTGCCAGGAATGTCGGCAGTGAACAATAATTCTACGGGGACTTTATGGACTTTTGGAAGGAGGTAAAAACATCCTGCATGCTTATTATTCAGTTTCATAAAATTTAAGTCAGTAGTCGTTATTAATTCTCTAGATCGTAGATCTGTGAGGCTCTGAAGGATTTTTAGGCTGTATTCCCGGCTCGGATCGTTACCTGAGGGCTTGTAGTGGCAAGGGTTATTGAGCTGCCTATAAGCTTCATCTTTGTATTTTCCCATAGGTAAAACAACTACACTGCCACCTTTGTCGGCTGGCTGTATGACTATGTCGGTTCTGGCTGATAGGCAATTCAGGGTAACTTCTTCCGACGGAGTTAGGTTCTTGCGCTTGTTTGATTGCTACGTTGTTGCCAATATTTCTGTTGATACTGATTTTAAGTATAGATCCAATTCTGGAGATTGATCTACATCTGGAGTCCAAGTGCTAGGAGGGTGGAGGGTGCGTTCGCTAATGTCAGGTTGGTCCTGCTTCTCCGAAAAAAAACTCGCTTAGTCTCATTCTCCGAGAAAATTCAGTGAGATTTTTGTGTAACTCGTATTCATTCACACTGTTATTTGTGGGACAGAAAGTTAGACTGTACCTGGTCACCTAATTTCTTTCTTTTTTTCATTTTTGAGCGTCTAGCTTAACACTCGCCCTCATCCCTCCAACCTTTGATTTTGGAATTCAATTTTATTTATTTTATTTCTCTCTCTTTTTTTTACTCCGCGGTGTCTTGTGCCCCTACGTCACTCTAACATTATCTTTTCGTTTTTGAGTTTTAGGACAGGCCTGTTCCAGGAATGTTGCCGTGGGTGACACGTGCCATTTCAGTTGCCGGGTCATTGCTTTTTCTTTTGTGTTTGAGTTTATGTGGTTTCCCTCCCTTTTTTTTTCTCCTTTTGTTTTCCTTGACCTAGTTAGTTTCCCCCTGTCTCTATCTTTTCTTTTGACCTGAGGCTTGCAGATAGTTTCTGATAAGGACCCCACCCTCACCGCCTGCTCTGCTTCCGGCGGTTCTGAGATCCTTTCCGTATACCCCGCGGCGGGTCAATAAACACCTTCTCATCTTTTTTCTACAAATATTCCACGAATATCAACCACTAGCTGACTTCCGTGTAACCTACTACGCGGCTTAAACTAGACAACCTTCTTGGCCCCTCAATCTCTCCCCGACATACTCCCAGACTAATCAGCTTGCTCAATTTCCCTTCCATCTTTCCCTCTCCTTTCACCTGGGGTCCTACCCCTATATAAACCATGCCTCCCGGGCGAGAGATTGCCCTGAGGAAAGCAAGTTCTCTTTGCTGAAACGTAGGCCACGATCATGCTTTTACTTTGTTCGAAGGTTTTCTTCTCTTGTGTTCTCGACCATCTTCAAAGTTTTACTACTCCCTACTTATATATATATATATATATATATATATATATATATATATATATATATATATATATATATATATATATATATATATATATATATATATATATATATATATAAATATATATATATATATATATATATATATATATTTATATATATATATATATATATATATATATATATATATATATATATATATATATATATATATATATATATATATATATATATAGAAAATTGGCAGAAAAACGCATTCGCTTTGAATTGCACGTCACCTCACTCACCCACTATTTGAATGAATCTGCTGTTCCGAAAGGTCTCATGTTGAAATTAGAACCCGCTACGTCTGAATTGTCCCCTCATAACCAAGCTAGATGGAAAAATGTCCTAACTTCTGCATCTCTAGAATTAACCAGTATTGTTTTAGATCACTACAAATCGGAAGTTAAATCTGTGCATGAGCAAGAATCGACTTTGGTGCCTCTTCTCACCAAACATGAATCTGATTCTCTAGCTGTCTTTGAACTCAAGAAAAAGTCCTCAATAGCCACGATGAAGTCTAAAAAAATGTCTCGCGACATGGTCCCTCCTCCGAAGCATTTTGAATTACCCCCTCCTATGCCATCATCCTCTAAAATGACCGAGAAGAGTGACTTCCCCACCAGTAATTTAGTGAACTTGTCCAGTGTTGTGCTGACAGAGATCGAAGTTCGCACACTATCCAAAGGCCTAAGTTTTTGTCCAGCAACGGGAGGTTTCAGCGAATTCCAGCTTCTTAAAGATTTAGACCATTTCGCTCGCAACATGAGATTGCGTGAATTCTTTCATGGGCGCCCTAACACGGACAATGCCGGCTCTTTACCCAGCTCCAAGCACTGGACGCCACCGACTCAGCGCGATAAATGTCTAGATCTATATATTAGAGCAGTACAACATGACGTGCTTGAAGCCTATAAAAAGCAGACGCCTTTTAGACCCAACCTTTCAATTAAAGAGAAAGAATCACTTGAGAAGTTGGCATGTCGCCACGAAATTGTAATCAAGCCCGCTGATAAAGGTGGAGCAATAGTGATAATGAATCGAGATGATTACATCAAAGAAGCAGACCGACAATTATCCGACACATCCTTTTACAAAATTCTTCAATCTGATCCAACTATTGAATATAAAGAAATTGTCAAGGAAAACCTCGAAGCACTACTGGAGGCCAAAGAAATAGACAAAACGACGGTGCGTTCTCTGATACCACTCAGCCCAATAGCAGGCAGGTTCTACCTTTTGCCCAAAATTCACAAGGCACATGTCCCTGGTCGCCCAATCGTATCTGGCATAGGCACGGTTACCGAAAATATTTCCCTCTATGTCGACAACTTAATCAACAAAATTCCCCCTAACTTTCCTTCATACATACGAGATACCAACCACTTTCTCTCTGAAATATTAGACCTTGAGATTCCCAGTGGCTGTCTGCTTGTCACCATGGACGTCACGTCACTATATACCAATATTCCCCACTCTGATGGAATACAAGCGGTGATCCACGCTTACAGTGAATCACGGGAGCCTAAGCCCGTCGAGAATTCCACATTGGCCTTATTACTGAGATTGATTCTTGAGCTAAACAATTTCGAGTTCAATGGCAAACACTATGTTCAAGTCAGTGGTACATCCATGGGCACAAGGATAGGGCCAAATTATGCAAATATTTTCATGGCAGTCCTCGAGGAGGAGTTTCTTGCAAGCATCGACTTGAAGCCATTTTTTTACAAGCGCTTCATCGATGATGTCTTTCTGATTTGGCCACACGGAGAATCCAATCTCCTAAGATTTATAGCCCAGTTTAACGCGGTCCACCCTAACATTTCTTTCTCACACCAGTTTTCCGCTACCAGCATCAACTTCCTCGACGTGACGGTATCTGTCTCGCAGAACAAATTAGAGACCACCCTTTACCGAAAACCGACGGACTCCCATCAATATTTGCATTTTCAAAGTAGTCACATTAAGCACTGGAAAACGGGCATACCCTACAGTCAAGCGCACCGCTTCCGCCGGATATGCTCCAAGGAAACAGATTTTCTTTCCAACTGTGAGGGACTAAAGGACGATCTGCTCAAACAAAAGTACCCGCTCCAATTAATTGACGATTCCATTCGCCGAGCAGAGCGCTGAGCCGCAATGAACTCCTTAACTCGAGGAAGCCAGCCGACCGACGCCCTTCAAGTAACCTAGTTCTCACTCACTCCGCATCTGTGCCGAATGTTTCTGGCATACTTCGAAAGCATCACAACATATTAAATCAAAGTCCTCGACTAGCATCTATATTTTCCGAACCACCACGTGTTGTCTATAGGCGAAACAAAAACCTGCGCGACATTCTGACATCTTCGAGGCTCAGCCATTCACCAGTGACCGGTTGTGGGCCCTGCAACAAGCCTCGTTGTCAGGTATGCCCCCACATGACGAAAACAAAAACCGCCTCTAGCACCGCCTCGCACTTCTCTGTAAAACTGAAGGGAAATTTTAACTGTGACAGCGCCAACGTAGTTTACCTGCTCGAGTGCAATACCTGCCACCTGCAATATATTGGCCAGACGGCGAACGCTTTTAGATTAAGGTTCAACAATCATAGGGCACACGCCAAGTCTCTTCCTAACCTTCCTTTGTCCCGTCACGTCGGAATCCCGGGTCATTCATTAATAATTTGAAGGTAACAATAATTGAATCCAATTTCAACAGCAACCACGCACGCGAAGTTCGCGAATCATATCTCATATTTAAGTTCAAAACCGCATCCTCTGGGCTGAACGAAGGCGTGGGCGCGTTGACATGTTTGCCACAATAATTACTCGCCTTTCTTCCGTTCGCTTCTTGCGTGACCAATCCTCTTTTTAGGCATACCAGCGCCGGCTTTATCCCTCCAGGTTCACTCAATTAGCCTCTTAGCGCCGGCTTAGCCACATAGCGCCGGCTTCACGTGACACATTCCTAAGACGAAAAGCGAAGGCGCGCTGACGCGTGCTCCCCAGTTCCTTATCTCGTTCTGCCGCTTTCACCCCGCTTCTTCTGTTGACACATTCCTAAGACGAAAAGCGATGACGTGCTGACGCGCGTTCCCCACTTCCTTATCTCGTTCTGCCGCCTTTACTCCTTTCTCTTCCCCGCCCCCGCTTCTTCTGTTAATTCCTATGAGGAGAGGCGCCAATTTACCTCCTTCCTAGACGCCCCTTTGCATTTTTCTTTTCTCTTTGTTGTACCACTTGCCAATAACTACTTTTAAACAGGGCGCATTGTAGCGCACCTTTTCTCCCAAAAAAGAGGGAGGGCAGTGCATTCCCTCTCATGTGTATGTCTTGCGTTTCTTCTTGTTTTGCTTGTTTTGCTGCCAATAACTAGTTTTAAACAGGGCGCGTTGTAGCGCACCTTTTCTCCCAAAAAAGAGGGAGGGCAGTGCATTCCCTCTCATGTGTATGTCTTGCGTTTTTTCTTGTTTTGCTGAATGATGACGTATGATTTCTTTCAAAGAGGGCGCACTGTAGCGCAACTTCCTCCTCTCTCCACACGCCCCTATAAAAGCGTTCTGCAGTGTACTGTAAATGTTACTCCGATGAAGACTGGACCACCAGTCGAAACGTTAGTAAACATGTTTGTTTTGTTTTTTGAGACTTGCGTCGGACTCTACTTTTTGATATGTATATATATATATAGTCTGGAAACATAAAAACTCACACAGACCACGAAAAATTACGTTGAGTGGAGACAGAGACAAACGAGAAAGACATTAAAAATGAGAATAAAAGTGTACTGACATTTGAGGAAGAGGACTTCCTGTGTCCAGAGTACCAAAAAATGCCCGCAGGGTGGGATTTGCCGGCGGGCATTTTTTTACTACTTTCTTGCTGACCCAAAAAATTATTCGTCAGTGTTTATGACTGAATGCATTTCCCCGTTTACTTTCCAAGGTTTTCTTGACCGCCAATCTTTCTTCTGACTTCAATCATCGATTCATCGAGCCCCTCATTTGCGAATGTATATGCATATATAATATATATATATATATATATATATATATATATATATATATATATATATATATATATATATATATATATATATATATATATATGTATATATATATATATATATATATATATATATATATATATATATATATATATATATATATATATACATATATATATACATACATATATATATATATATATATATATATATATATATATATATATATAACTAGATATATATATATATATATATTATCTTGATACATATTCCTTCGAGAGAAAATTACATCCTATTTGTCTCAGTGTTGAGATCGTGTCGTATTGAACTCCGGCGGTGGGCGTTGAAAGATGGAAACCAAGGTAAAATTAGTGAGCTCCAGCAAACGTCGTCCCGGAGTGGACTTGGGTGGTGACCTTTTTGGCGGGAATTCGTATTCCCTCTTTTTACGATACCAAACTGTACTAAAAAGATAAGCAAGGAACATTGGCACCACGGCTTCCAGAAACAATAATGAACGTTTATACCATCTGTATGATGATGACGATGTAGGTGATGATGATTGTGTCGCATACCCAGTAAGAGGATTGAGATT